>NC_082398.1:11394700-11417200 GCF_031168955.1 Gadus macrocephalus | reverse complement strand
AATTCTCAATTGTACAGTAAATGGCTGAAACGATAGTTGCGTATTGTAACTCCAGATTCTATGAGTATAGGCGCAGCCTTTTAAGTGTCGGCCTCATTGTCCTTTAAATAGCTGAAGAAAAGCTGTTTATTGGGAGCAGAACGTCCGCCGGCGCCCGACTATATCTGCGAAATGCGGACGTCGTTGAGGCACGCCGCACGCGGACGTAATTGAGGCCCACGCTGTTGGTGGTCGGGGATTACAAATTTTTCAGTGCTACAGCTCACGCCTAGGGATAACCCAATAGCGATAGCCTTAAAAGGCTGCGCCTATACTCATATAATCTAGAGTTACAATACGTAACTATCGTTTCAGCCATTTACTGTACAATTCAGAATTGAATGAGAGGAGGGCTGAGGAGGGCTGTCAATCAAATATCGCGCTTCAGAAACGGCCAATCATAGGAAAGCCCGCCCTGCCTTGGTTCCCTCCCACATAGTGCCAAAATTAAATTCGAGCGAGAGCGTAAAAACATCTTTCGCGAGAGGTTTTGCGCGCGCCGAGGTAATTTGCGCGCACGAGAGGCTGTTTTGCGCGCGCTGAGGTAATTTGCGCACGCAGAGATCATTTGCTCGCTCGCAGTTAATATCTACGCGTGTGGAATACTATAATACGCCCAAATGCATCTTTTATCACATTAGTGAATTATGGCACTAATGTGTCGCCATAGCGCACACACATAAACGTGCACATGCATGCACACACGCATAAACGTGCACACACATGCACACACCCGTGCACGTGCGGACACATACATATTCCAAAAAAACACGTGCACGAGAACACATTTGCACGTGCACACACACACACACACACACACACACACACACACACACACACACACACACACACACACACACACATATGCACCTGCCCACATATGCAGGTGCACACAAACATGCAAGGGCATAAACATGCATGTGCACGCACACACATGCAAGCACCAACATGCACGCACCCACACACACACACAGACGCTCTCTTTCTTTTCTTCTCTTTTTCATTTCCAATACACACGCACACACCCACATACTTATTTTTTTGCTCTTTCTCTTCTCTCTCCTTTATTCTCTCTGTTCTGAAACATACATTAACTTATTCACACACAGCAACAAGGACACAGAAACGACGTACAGGTTTATGTTTTGGGAGCAAGCACAAAATCATAAAAAGTGTTCATCAAATCACCCTCCTCCTCCTCCTCCCCCTCCTCCTCCTCCTGCAGACACGGTGACCTCCTCCTACATCCCGGTGAAGCCCTATGAAGAGGGCTGTGAGCGGGTGTCCCTGGAGATGGACGAGTTCCTCCCGGAGGAGGCCCGCTACAACTACCCCTTCTCCACCTACAAGAACCACCTGTACGTCTACCCCCTGCAGCTCAAGTACGACAACCAGAAGACCTTCGCCAAGGTACGCCCGGCTGGCTGTTTGCCTGCTCCACCTGAGTGTTGATTTGTGGTTAACTGTGCGCTAAATGTACTTGTAAAGGAGATATAGGATGGAGAGGGCTGAGGTGTGATGGGGAACCAAAATAGCTTCCTTTGGGGAGAAACTGAAAGTGAAACTAAAAGGGGAACTACAATTAGTCAGGGGTTAATCTAAACCGGGAAAGAGGGGCGCTGCGCCTCCTTGTTTCAACCCAGCGCCTCCTTGTCGAAAATTTTAAATTACTTAAAATCTCCCGGAATGGAGAGCGAGCGAGCAAGACCGCGCACAGGAGACAGACGTGCTCCTAACTGCGTTCGCATCTGTGTAGCGAGCGCGCAGCACAACAGAGAGGGATCTAGAAACTGTGCATGAGGCAGTGTGCACGTGAGCCTCAGGCGCCTCCTGATTGGCCTGGATCGGTAAGTCAACCAATCAGTTTACAGTGTAGGCGGGCTTTTATCTCTTCTCCCGAACCAAATTTATCAGTTCAGTGAATCAGAGAGTGTCTGAGAAGAAATTTAAATAATAAAGATAAAGTGTTCTTCCAGCAGGTTCCCGAAGTACGTGTTTTTTTTTCTATATACATTACTGTATGTAATGTTCTGCATCTATGGTAACTTAGCCATTTTGAGTAATTTGGCCTTACTATACGAGTCAACATACTGGTCCTTCACAAGCCTCAGAATGATCCATTTGTACCTCAAATTTTCAAAAGCTCCGCATGTTTTCCCCCTTGTGGATTTTTTCTAGAAAAACCCCTGATTAGTCATGTGTTTTTCACATTTCCAGTGAAATGATATCTATGGACGGTTTGGATGGATGCGTCTGGGCTTTGTGGAAGGGGGGTGTACACGGTGAGGCGGCAGGATAGTCTAGTGGCTTGACGGGTTTGACAGCCATGAAAGTTCTGAGCTCGAACCCTGATTGCAGCGGTCTAGCTGTAGTCCTCCCGGTTAGCCATTGTCAAATAATAAGAGCAAAATCCAAACCCTGATGAAGAAAATATGGACTTTATCATATGAGGAGGACACATGTTCAGTGCCCGTTTAAACTCTGAGGGCGTACCCACACCAGGGAAGTCCTTTAGTTCGCTCTCTTTGGTTCCGGACCAAAATACCATATTTATTTTATGGTGTGGTGCGGTTCCTTCTCACATTGCAATTTTCGCAACAAAAAATTGATCTGCGGACCGGTCGAACTCCTTCTCCCTCAGCCTGTTGCTGAATGAATTATATGCATCTGCACTTTTATGTGTGTTTTCCTGCATACTTTTTACATGCTTTTTTCAGCAGTCGGGTGAAAATTAGTCATGGCTCGACATGGAGCAGAGAGGAGACGAAATGTTTATTGGATATCGGATGCAAATATCCAATAGACGTTCCGTCTCCTCTTTGCTCCTTGTTGAGCTACAACAAATTCTCACCCGACATTCCGACAATGTGCTGCTAAACTTGGAGTTACCGCTAATCAGGCTGAGCGGACGCCTGTTAAGTCCAAGAGGCGCATGATTTTTAGAAGTAGATCGGATCGAGGTGCGTTCGCTTTCACATCTCAAGCGAACCGCACAACGGTTAGTTTGGAAGCAAACGAGACCACCTCTCCGGCATGGGTCTCTGTCCGACTTTTTGGTCCGCACCCGAGTTTCGATGGTTTGTATTCACACCAGCCCACAAGGTCCGCACCAGCGATTCTTTTTAGTTGGGTCGAACCAAACAAGGCAGATGTGAATACGCTCTAAAAGGACGCTTGGCCTCCTGTAACACTGCTCCCAGCTTCCTCAGAGAACCGCTCAGTGAAACCAGTTCAGCCTCGACACTGCACTTCTGCACTTCTTCGGCATTACACCCCAGTAGCCAGAAGTCGGCCAGATGAACCGAGGTTGAAACTAAAAGTGGCAGGCATGCATACACACAAAGGCCCCTTCCATTTCCCAGTTCTAGTTCCACTTCCCAACATCATATATCATTTCAGTGAAAACACTAAAGGCCGGAGCTCGTGTCTCATGTTGAACTGGTCTTCAGTGAGAGTTTCGTCTGTCTTCTCGAAACCCTGGTGCAGACCTTCTGTGTTGACCAGTGATGTCTAACCTAGCGTCTGTGTGTCTGCTTTCACCCTCCAGGCCAGGAACCTGGCTGTCTGCGTCCAGTTCCGGGACTCTGATGAGGAGGGTGCCTCTCCTCTGAAGGTGGGCTCTGAGGAGGAGGAGGACGGGGGGGACGTCCTCCTGTCCTCGTATCCTGGTGTGGTTGGGAGGGGAAGGCTTTGTGATCGCAGAACTCAGGACATGGGGGCTAAGCTTTGATATGTCCCTGTAGGGTTTATGTAATACCATATTTGGTGGTGGGTTTCCGTTATTCAAACAAACGTACATCTGAACTAGGTCCCATGTGTTAATCTATTGGGAAATTGCAAACTGAAACTATAGAATCTTGGGAAAATATGTATTATTTGCATTTTTCTAAAGAAAATTGTGTGTATTAATATCTTAGTTTATGTTCAAAGTCCATGACACCGTCCTCTTGGGAAACACGTTTCCCTGGAATACTAAAGACAACTTTCCCTATTCCTGGAAATTGCACTGTGAGGGAATTCCACGCAGTGTCAGCTCCTAACTTAGAAAGTAACCAACATATGAAAACAGTTGAAAGTTTCCTAATAGTGAGAGATTGTTCCTCCAGGAAGCCCATGGTCAGTCTTGCTGGCTTGTCTCCTAAGGTAGCAGGCCCAGCCAAAGGGTTCAGAAGAGAGGAGAGTGGAGTGGCTCCACTCAGGGCCAGAAACCAGGAAAAGTTTTACAAAAGATGCTCATTACTGCTGGCACGAGGAGATAATGACTGCTTTCTCTCTCTCTCTCTCTCTCTCTCTCTCTCTCTCTCTCTCTCTCTCTCTCTCTCTCTCTTTCTCTTGCTATATCTATCTCTCTCTCTCTCTCTCTCTCTTTCTCTTTCTCTTGCTATCTCTCTCTCTCTTTTTCTCTCTCTCTCTCGCTCTCTCTCTCTCTCTCTTCTCTCAGCCTTTCTTGCCACACTAGTCAAATAGTTGCGGGTGGAAACAGCCTTCGGTGGCTCTCCGATGTTTTCCTTTGCCGACAAGGAAGGGAGTAAAATAGTTTGGCGATGAGAATGGGTAGAAGTGTGTTCCCCCTCTACGGGCGCAATGGAAGCAGCAGGGACAGGGGCGGATGGACCGGCAATCTGTTGAATGTGCACGATCACATGAGCACAGCTCCAGAGAGAGAGGAAGCGAGACTGTACAATGATAGCATGGAGGACAGGGTTTTCACAGAGCTGTTGGGAATTATAAAGAAATATATATCTGTAACTCTGGGCATTCTGGTTTCAGGTTCACTTTAATCAAGTGCATGATGAGGAATCAATAGTAGAGTAGAGATGATGTGGGCCCAACAGGATGAACTGTTTGGGATGCAAAGCATGTACACACACACACACACACACACACCCACGCACGCACGCATGCACACACACACGCACGCACGCACACACGCACGCACACACGCACACACGCACGCACACACGCACACACACACACACACACACACACACACACACACACACACACACACACACACACACACACACACACACACACAGAAGTGTGACTAAGACCCCTGTCCTGTCCATCACACTCATCCCAGCCCACTAAAGCATGGTTTCTCTAATCTGTCCGCTGGCTCTGTGTCTCTGTGTTGTGTGTTCTTTCCCATGGGCGGATACCACCGTAATTATCACCCATAATGGATGACAGGACACATCAACCTCATAGTTATGATATCAAACAGGTCCCGTTCAGACCGGGGCTGAGATCTTAATCCAGACGCCAATTTGTCGGTTCTCATTAGAGTAATCACAGTTGTTCTCGCTCGCCCGATGCTGCCCTCCCTCTCTCTCTCTCTCTCTCTCTCTCTCACTCTCTCTCTCTCTCTCTCCCCCCCATTTTACACTCTTTCTCTCCCCTCTCGCCCTCTCTCGCTCCACAGCCAGTTCCCCACAACAAAGCAGGTTCTCACAAGCAGCGTTGCTCAAACATTGTGTACACACATTTTTGCAGTGTTTTCGCACACGCACACACACGTTTTTTTTCTTTTTTCTTTTGTTGGTTCGCCTTAACCAAAGGTGTCCAGATAGAAAGAGCAAAAGGATGGGGGTGTAGTAGAGCAACAGGAAGTCACGGATAAATCCCATGATATGACGGGTTCATATCGTTTCAGGAAGCAATGTCACTCCCCAGAATCGAGATAAAAATCATGCAGCCTTCATCATTTGCTTTGTACCTATCCCGACGGTAATCATACCGTTTAGCACGTACGTTTTGGCCTTTGTTTAGTCTGTACTTGAGATCACAGGACCCCCCCCCCCTCCCCCGTCCATCTCATGTGGTCCTGTGATCGTCCCTGACCACGGACGAGCTCAGGGGCTGAGGCCCCTGGCGGCTGGGGGCCCCTGACATCAAAGGGTCCTCCCGATGGCTCACTGATGTTGCCCGTGTCATTGATGTTGTGTTCCAGTGCATCTACGGCAAGCCAGGGGAGACGCTGTTCACGGGCAGTGCCTACGCGGCCGTCCTGCACCACAACCAGAGCCCTGAGTTCTACGATGAGGTGAGGACCAAACCTTGTTGGCGGAGGCATGCTGTTCTTCCATTAGGCCTTATTTCTTTGCATATCGTTAGCCTCATAGCGTAATTGCCCTAGTCGTATTTTGGTCAAATTGTGCTATCTAACCTTACTCTACTCTCCTAACGCGGCTGATTCACTGTGCCTCATTGGCTGCATCCTAAGCCAATCAGAGCGCTTGTTACATTCCATAATCACCATCTGCCTAAGTCCTCTATTTGACTCAGTGATTTTCGATGCCAAATACATGATGAACCTTAAGAAATGACTAAGGCAATTATGCTATGAAGCTAACGATATGCGTCTGGGCCCGCTCCCGTTCAGACAAAATTCCAGCAGGTCTGGCCAATCACAACCGTTTGTCTATAAGGGGCGGGTCCTAGGATGACGGGTCAGAGGAGCACCCTATGGGAGCGCCATGGAGTCACGTTCATAAACTACTGAGATGCAATATGTGTTTAAATAATAAATAGGGCTTACAACATTTTGTGAGGCCAACATGTCACCAGGGGCACTTATTGTACAGTAAATCTAATTTAACAGATTAGAAAGTTGCACAGAATTATTTTTAAACAATATCCCCCAACCCCAACGGGAGACCCAAAGACCTTTCATACCCCGATAAGTGAGTGGCAGACTCAAGGTGTCCAATGAAATTCAAGAAAGATTTGCAGCCATGTATATTACAGTACAACCAAAGACTGGGTTTAATGTCTGTCAGGTCACCCACGAGCACCCTCACCCCTACCACTGTTATTCTAGGCTAATCCTGCTGGGTCAATACACACGCACACAGACACACAGACACACACAACACACACACACACACACACACACACACACACACACACACACACACACACACACACACACACACACACACACACACACACACACACACACACACACACACACACACACACACACACACACACATAAAGACACCTGGAGTATCACTACAGATGAAGCTCTTAAAGAGACCCCCTACCGTGCACACACACACAAACAATCCTATTCAATCCACGCTTGCTCATGCATCTCCCCTTTTAACCATCATGGTAAAGTTGATTTATTTACACCAACACTGGCATTTAACTGCCCTTTTAGACAATCTCACTGTGATCAAGGCTAAAGCACAAACTGCTGTGGATCAGAATGAACTCAAGTTAGTCGTTTAGCGACAGCTCTGAACTATTGATTTCCCCACCCACAACATATTTCTTCCTCTTCCTTCGTTGAAGAAACAATCGTTAAATGTTGTTGCTTCATCTGTGAGATGTCAGAGAACTGCCCTTTCTGTAACTTTCCATGCTCCATGTTGTATTTAGACTCTAGAAGAAGCCCTCAAGGTAGGGTTTTTATGATTCAGTGTTGGCGGGAGTGAGAGTCACCCTATTAACCAATGATGTGTCATTTCCTGTGCCAACCCTATCACTATGTTTCACCAAATACGAAACAAGGAGTAGGAACCCGGGTAAAATATATTCACGTGATGATGCTGCCCCCTGGGGTGAAATGAAGTCATTGCTTTGGCTCATCAGTGGATGCAAACACAAACCTGTGATACGTTCACGTTACACTATCACTTTTTAGTTTGGCTTGATTCCACTATTTTCTATTTTGCCATTCAAAAGCAGGTAAGGGTCAGGGTGTCTTGCTCAGGGAGGCCTACAGGTCAGGCCAGACTCTAGGTGTGGTGGATCCTAGATGATCTTTGCAGCCTCCACAGGCCTTTAACAAAGGGGTGTGGCAGTAGGGACAAAAAACAACTCATTCAATGAATTACAGTCCCGCCGAACTTTATAATGGTTTTCATTCTACTGGCGATAATGAACGGCCTGAGCTACACCCGTGGTCACCCCTTCTATCACTCCTCTGTCATAAAGGCCAATATCCCCCCCCCTCCCCCGACCCCCAAACCCGACACGTGCACAGATCAAGATCGAGCTCCCGGTGCACGTGCACGAAAAGCACCACCTCCTGTTCACCTTCTACCACGTCAGCTGTGAGTTCAGCAGCAAGACGGCCACCAAGCGGCGGGAGGGGGTGGAGACCCTGGGTGAGTCTCTGTCCACGCGCGTACGTGTACGTGGTGTGTGTGTGTGTGTGTGTGTGTGTGTGTGTGTGTGTGTGTGTTTGTGTGTGGCCATGCGCATGAGTGAGCGCGTTTCCCATGAAACCAAATAAATTCTTGGGTTTCGCAAAAGTGTGAATGTCCATGACGCCCTATGACCATAATAGGCAACACAAATGGAAATTGAAGTGACCTTAGTTACCCTAGGTGGTGTTAGTGTTGAATAATGGCTACCCTTGGATTTGTGTTGTCCTAGTGTCGGATGGTAGACGGTTTGAGGCCTCCACTCTCTCTGACACTTACAATCCCTACATTGGCGCCTACATTTAAGTTAATTTTTTACCATATTGCCAACATCTCATATTAGTCACATGTCTGTATAATATATATATATAAATGTCATGCATCCAGTCATGCATCAATGTGTGCATGACTAACCCTCGGTTCCACCCTTCTCCCCCCCCCCCCACCCCCAGTGGGCTACTCCTGGAGCCCCCTGCTGAAGGACGGGAGGATGCAGTCAGTGGAGATCCAGCTGCCCGCCTCCGCCACCCTGCAGCCCGGGTACTTGGGGGCGGACCGGGCCCAGGACGCCAAGAAGGTGGGGAAATCCTAACATGACAGTAGAAAACATTAGAAAAAACGTTCAAGAAGCCATTCATTGATTCTCATGATTTATTTTCAGCATAGTAGAGTATTTATGCTCCCTAGTGGTCATCAAAAATATAATGCTGCTTTATATACAGAAGAAGCTGGACAAAATAACTGCTTTTTTTCGACATAGTCCCAACCGGACATCAAGTGGGTGGAGAATGCAAAGCCGCTGTTCAAAGTGAGAACGAGATTGGCCTCCACGATATACACCCAGGTAAGAACAACCAGAACAATCTCGTTCACATTCACACCAATCCCCACACAGCGCCAAGATGGAGCTCCGAGTTAGAGTTATATACTTTATACTTTATTTACATCAACATGTATCACCACTTGTTAAAGGCACCCAGTGCAACTTTCGAGGCTTAAAAATAAACATTCAATTTCTAGTCTTTTTTACACGTAGTAAGTTTCAATAACTCCATGCCATTACATACCGACATTTAAGCAGCAAAGATGAGACGTCGTTGTGTGGTGAGAACTGATACAAAATCGATAACAACAACAATGCCGCCATTTTCTTTATTTTTTGTAACCTACAATAAATAAAGCAGGCTTCCAGTCAATGGAAAAATGGCTTCTCCCCACCGGCGATTGTTGTTGTTTACGATTTTCTATCAGTTCTCACCACACAACGACGTCTCATCTTTGCTCCTTGAATGTCGATATGTAATGGTATGGAGTTATTGAAACTTACTACGTGTAAAAAAGACTAGAAATTGAATGTTTATTTTTCATTGAATGTTTACATAAAGTTGCACTGGGTGCCTTTAAAGTGACGGTAACTACAGTATGTGTATCTCAACTTGTTTGGTAACTATAGTATGTGGATCTTAACTTGTTTGGTAACTATACTATGTGTATTTTCTCTCAACTGCAGGACCTGCATCTCCACAAGTTCTTCCAGCACTGCCAGCTGATGAGGAGCAGCCCTGAAGGGAACCCAGCCGAGCTCATCAAGTACCTAAAGGTGAGGCACTGAGGTTCCCGCCCACCTCCTCGCTCACATCTGGTTTAGGTTCTCCTCGCATGGTTGACACCGCCACAGGTGTACGAATGGGTGACTGTTAGGCAATAATGTAAAGCTCTTCGAGTGGCTCATGGTTTGAAAAGCGCAATATAAAAGCAGTCTGTTTACCGCTAAAGGAACCCTTGTCTCCGTCTCTACAGTGCCTACATGCGGTGGAGACCCAGGTCATGGTCAACTTCCTGCCCATCATACTGATGCAGCTGTTCGAGGTGCTCACCACGGCAACCAAAGAAGCCCACGACGTGGCGGTCAACTCCCTCCGGTCAGTGCCGTCCGGAGCGCTCTAAACGTCTTTCGGGTGGGAATGTCTAAGAAGGCCTGAAACATGGGGATTGCGAATTTCATCTCATATTTGAAGCGCGGAACAAAAAGGAACTAGAATCCTGTTGGTTCAATTAAAACCAGGGTGTAGCGGGATTTATTGTTTAGTTCAGTTCTACAAAAAGGGCTAGTTTATTTTGGATGTCAAAATCCAGGATTTTCTTTAGCGTCCGATGGAAGGCGTCACAGTGCCTCGGGCTCAGGTCTCATCACGGGGTTCAGTTAGCATAGAAGGTCAAAAGGTCGGGATGGACAGATTTTTAAAAAAAATTCTAATCACAGAAATTTGTGTGTGTGTGTGTGTGTGTGTGTGTGTGTGTGTGTGTGTGTGTGTGTGTGTGTGTGTGTGTGTGTGTGTGTGTGTGTGTGTGTGTGTGTGTGTGTGTGTGTGCGTGCGTCTGTGTCCTCAGGGTTATCATACACATAGTATCCAGGTGTCAGGAGGAGGGGCTGGAACACTACCTGCGCTCCTTTCTCAAGGTTAGAAGCACACACAAACACACACACACACACACACACACACACACACACACACACACACACACACACACACACACACACACACACACCATCTCGCTCTCCTTTTTCCTGCTTATCACATGTCTTATTTGATTTCAAAGTTCTGATATTCACAAAAGCAGGTTGGAGTTAGACAGGTCGTTACGGAGCAGGTAGGGGTTAGACAGTGAATACATAGCCCAATTAGGAGCAGGGAGAGACATATTTTTCTGGGAGGCCTGCAGGTTAGACCTAGCCACTACATACAATTCTAGCCAAGGTTCAATCATTTGATCTCTTTTGTCTCAATAAACTCTGGTTTGGAAGGTTGTCTCTTAAATGGCAAAAAAAGCTGAATATACAATAAATATAAAACAAACATCGGCCATGTATTGTTTTCCCACCCAGTATGTGTTTGTGACAAATTGCTCCACAACCGTGAGCTCCGCCACCACGCATGAGGTGCTGGCAACTGCCGTCACCGCCATTCTCAGGCAGACAGCCGACGTCAACACCAGCAACAAGCTGCTCAAGGTATTCCATTCGATTCAATTCAATGACCAACATCGACCACTAGGAGTCGCTGTTACACTCGCTATTATTATTATCAAAGTGACTTGATGAATACATGCACGTGTCAAGTTTCTGATTTTACTTTGCTCTGCCTGTAAAAAGATATGATTATGTGTTGATTTTTTGCTGAATAGTCAAATATAAAAATAAAGTTAAGTCATGATATAAGTCTACACCTATTTTCACTTAAAAGGGTGTAGACTTCTTCCATTTTAAACACCTTTCGGCCATGGCAATATTAATAATGATGCTTATTTATGAGGTAAGATGTAAGTTTGAAATGAAATCAAGGAAAGCTGATAGGGATGTGGGGGTACATCAGAAGAAAAAGGTACAGAAACATAGAATGAATAGAACTTTCCTATTCAATTATAATACCAACAATGGCCAGGACATGGTGTCATTTCCCTCAATGTCTTAGTGATGAGAGTAATATCTGAAATAAAATAAATGCTCAAGTAGCTTGGAAAACTGGAAGTAAGGGGAGAAGGAAACCCTTGCACAACACTGCTCAGCGTTCTCCTTCCCTTGATTGGGTAACAAATTGCAATAGTGCTCTTCCTGTTACACCACAGTTGAAATCCTGTTCCTCCTTCCTGACCTGTTAAATGTATGTGGATTCACAATGATAATAATGACCAGAATGCTGTTATCAACAGCGACTGGGTCCCTAGTGATGGACCTCTAGTGATGGGCCCCTAGCGATATGCCCAAAGCAATGGGCCCCTAGTGATTGGCCCATAGCAATGGGCCCCTAGCGATATGCCCTAGTGAGGGGCCCCTGGTGATCACCCTCTCTGTCTCCCTCTCTGCTTCCAGTACTCCTGGTTCTTCTTTGAGACCATGGCCAAATCCATGGCCCAGTTCCTGCATCAGGGAAGCCGCATTAAGGTGAGTTGTTGGGCTGCCCTTCCCTCTGGCTCACACCTCGCTCCTCAAGGCTGAGACCTGTTGGATTGTTGCTCACGGCCGGGGGGGATAAGCACCAGGAACAGGAAACTCATGCAATGGAAATTCACCCCCCTCTTCTCATAAGTTACATTCAAATGGAGTTCGACCAGGATCAACTCCAGTCTACCTTGGGGGCCCCAAGGTAGACTTCCGAGCCGGGGGGGGGGGACTGCAGTGAGTGCGTACTACAGTGAGAGTTTCAATGAGCGCTATCAATTAATCGCCTGTCCCCTCCCTTGTCCGTTCCATTTGGAAACATGTTTGGTCAATATGTTTTTTTTTTCTTCTTTCATATAAATTCATTAATTAAGGGCGCCACCAGAGGGCGCCCTCAACACATTTGCCGTCCTAGGACTAGGTCGCCTGTGCCGATCACAGATCAGTTTGTCGTTGCATTTTATTCATAACCAGTCGTTGTCTTGGGGCCCCAGGCCAGCTCGGGGCCCCAGGCCAGCTCGGGGCCCCAAGCAATTGCTTGGTTTGCTTGCCTTCTCACGACGGGCCTGGGCACCAGCACTGCTTTGTTACCCACTATATAAAGGGCTCCCCACCTTTGACTTGAGTCTTACCGTTAAATGCTGCAAAAGTCCTTTCGTGGGACAACTCGTACGCAAAGGGTAATTATTAGGAAAATACAAATGCAGTGCCAGAAACCCCTTTATACACAAGGCCATGGCTGTGGAAAACAGTGGAAACGTAAAATGTATTTAGCATACACAAATTTACACAAATCATCCATGGAGAACATGTGATGGGTCGCACAAAGCGACAATATTTTTAATTAAATAACAAGCCATGACATTGTATTTACGGGAATGTCTATAAATACATATCTCCTATAAAAAGAAGAACGTCATCTCTACCCAAGATGTTGTTTTAACAACGCGTCAACAATGCTGGTTCAGATCCTGGCAAGGACACCACGTGTGTGGGTGTGGTTTTCTGTGTTTGGGTTTGTGGGTGCGGGTTTAGGGTGTAAGTGCACATGGCGATGCTCAGGTGATGATTCATGAAGGCTGTTAACATTTGGTAATGGAAACCAAGGACCGAGTGCACTATTCTGGAGCGCTGTATTTATCATTTCACTGTCACTGATGTCGTCCCTCCTTGGGGCCGGAGGGTATCTCGGTTCACGTTTTGGCGGTGTGTTTCGGGGGGGGGGCTCAGATGCCGCGCAGCCAGCGGTTTCCAGACAGCTTCAACCAGGCGCTGCAGTCCCTGCTGCTGTCCATCATGCCCCACATCACCATCCGCCACGTGGAGGTCCAAGAGGAGGCCCGCTGCATCAACCTAAGCCTGGCCGTCTTCATCAAGGTCTGACCCCGAGCCCTGAGCCCTGACTCGGCCCCACCAGACCTGATCAGAGCCCAGCAAACCTAGGACACACATACATGCACAAACACACGCACACACGCACGCATGCACACAAACACACACACACACACACACACACACCCACACACACAGACACTCCTCTGCTCAGTCACTTAATCCGCTATAATCCTATTGTTGGGACCATTATTAACACGCCATCAGGTATTTAACACACCAAAATAATTTTAAACCGGTCTCTCTCTCTCTTTCTCTCTCGCTCTCTCTCCAGAGGTGCCTCTCCTTCATGAACAGAGGTTTTGCCTTCAGCCTGATCAACGACTACATGTGTGGCTTCACCCTGCATGATCCCAGGGTAAACACACACACACACACACACACACACACACACACACACACACACACTCTCTCTCTCACTCTCACTCTCACTCTCACTCTCACTCTCACACACACACACACACACACACACACACACACACACACACACACACAATGGTGCAAAATATCTACTGTATGTTGGCACCATATGTTTGGACATATGTTGGGCAATGTCAATCATGTGTTGACATCGCACAACTTATGTTGTACGAAAGCAACTTTTACTGTCGACACAAACACGGTTGGTGGCGAGTCGGAATACGTTACTAAACAAAGACGCAAAGAAATATGTAACGACTGCAACTTCACACACTATGGTGTCAGTTGACTCGTGTTTACAGCCCGTAAAGTTCGCCTTTACCTGTGCAATCAACGTGAAAGATAAGATCAGGGGCACGGCACCCAGACCTAGCCAGGCATGTTGTGTTGAAACTTATTGAAATCTGAATGGCATTTCAAAGCATTGTTGAACATCAAACAGTGCTAGATTGCAATGGGATCAACAAACAACAGAATGCCTTCTTTTTCGAATGAATTATTTTTTCAAACATGTCCAACAACAGGTTGTCTCAGTAAACGTGTCAAGCATAGCAAATATAAATAAAGTTAGCAGTAACCAAGAGGCAGTGGAAGACTAGCATAGAACATATGAACATTGCAAAAACACAAGCAGCAATCCCTGCGACTAAAGGCGGGGAATATGGACAGTAAGAGTGTGTGATCAACGCTCCATTATATACTGACAGAGCCACGGTCTGGGAAAGGATTGAGGCCGCACCAACCACCAAGACATCCCCTCAAGGCTCCTCCTTATCGAACAGCATATCACTCAGTACGCCCCCCCCCAGAGACTGGGATCACCCTGCATGAACCCCGGGTTAACCCATACACATACACACACACACACACACACACACACAGACACACACATACAATGGGGAAATAACAACGTATGTTTGCACCATATGTTTGGACATTATGTTAACACATCACATCGTTTCCTGCAGCGAAAGTAACAGTCGGAATATAAAAGTTATTTAAGGTTGGTGGTGAGTCGGAATGCGTTACTAAACACAGTCCACCTTATGTCATGCTAGTACACTCTTCCTCACTTCAGTAAACACAGCGGACAATCAGTAGTGCTCAACACACTGCAGGTGGACACCATACATCTAACGTAACTGGAAATAAATGTCCCATCCACCAACCATCATTCTATTAATATCTTTGCCACACTAAGACCACTAAACTGTCCATACTGGTTATATCTTCCATAGTGTGCTCGTATCTATACTACTGTAATAGATCCTACCCACTTCCTTCTCTGTGGCCTCTGGGCTGAGCCGTCGACAGGTCAGGGTATGTCTCTCAACTGGCTTTTGGTTCCACCAAGGAATGCTTTATCTCAATGGGATAACCAAACACCAGAATATTTTCTCTTTCGAATGTGCAAAAACAACAAAGAGAGGAGACAGAGACGCTCGACCCTGGGTGAAGGTAGAGTTCCACTTCCTCCTTCTTCAAACCTGTCCCGATCATTCAGGTCAAACAGGTCGAAACATGTTTTCTCAACGCTGTGAGGATCACAGATACAACACTTCGTCTGTTGCTCGCTGCTGGCACTGCCCTCGGCCCGTGACTCGGCACCCAGCGAGTCTCCACGGCGGCCCCCAGAGTTTCGAGGTTCTCAAAGTTGGAAACTGGCGCCAAATATCGATATATTTTTTTCTGCTGTATTCCTGAAGAGTTAGACAGGAAATATCACCCCAAATATTTAGATTTTACTTCAAATAAAGCACTCTGAACAGATTTCCCCGCTCCTCGAGGTGGCGCTGAACACATGAATGAAGGAAATTTGAACGGAAGTTAACAAACCGCGACATTATTGATATCGCTGGCCATGTATCGCGTATCATATTGTGAGGCACCGTGGGATTCCCAAACGTAGTAACCATCGACATCCTATAGACGCAGCATTGGCTGCTGGGACGCGAGAAATGCAGTCGCCATCTTGAAGTGTTGATGGGGAGCCAGGGAGTAGCATAGAGTCCGAGGGGAGATTGGAACAGAGGATGTATTTCTGCTTTGGGAACACAGTTTCGTAGCGACAACCACCATTCAGACTTGTTATCATTGGTTGTGTCTGTGTTTCATAAGATTAGGCTGCACCACATTGCCGAACTCGCCTCTCTTGAACTTCAGAAAGGAAGCACGAGAAAAAACAATCCTATGCAAAACAATCCTCTTTCAGGGTTTTAATCCCACACAGATATTGATATTTTTTACATTTATACTGCCTTGCATACACTACATGCATTACTGCTTTTTATTGTATTTTGAATTTCACTCCTAATTCATGATAATCAGGCCTTATGCGTTAGATTTATTTTCCATGATAATTATTTTGTATTTTATTGTCTTATTTTTGAAACACTGTGAATGGTCAGTCTGCATTTACCCTGGCTGCTTTTTATTGTATTTTGAATTTCACTCATTCTGGTCTGATCATTTGCCTGTATCAATTCCCTCCAGCAAACTCCAGTCCATTCCATTGATCCATCCACAAATAAACATTCATTCAACATTCATACAAATCAGCCAATTTGTATCATGACGCATTTTCATTTTAGGCAAAGTATAAGACAATACTTTCTTAACAGTATAATTGTAACCATGATTTAAATGGAGTCATTCAAGTAACAATATTCAAATACTTACATTGTTGGGTAAGACAGAATTTGGTTTTATCTGAATCCAGTGAAACAGATTGGTGGTTTTAGCCGATATAAAAACTTTCAGGTGTTTATATGTTGTTTAAGTATTTGGCAGACGCTTTATACCAAAGCAACATACATAAGAAATACATATAAAACAATCACTGTAAAAATTATAATAATTTAAGGAAAGAATGTTAATAAAAGTAAATACAAAACATCAATACAAAGTGTCAAGACAGAATAAACTGCTGCTGCAGCAACAGTCAGAGATACAGTCTATAAGGTAAGATATATAGATATCAAATGTATTCATACATTGTTTATGTAGGATATATATTGTAGCGGGCCAGTGTGTGTGGGGTTTCCACGCTACCAAGTCGGATAGATAAAATGACACAACACCGAGAGCAGGTCCAAAGCCGAATGGTTTATTTATCCTTGTAAACGAAACCAGGGTGGGAAAAGGGTCATCCACCTCTTATATGCCGCAGTACAAATGTCCGTCCAACCCCTTCCACCTATCTCTCTCCCTTAGGGCGTTCCACGCTGCCAGGCGATCACACAGATCCTGCCGGTCCTTTGCTAGCCCTAGCTTCTCTAGCCTTTCTCCCCTTAGCCTTCCTTTTCTTACACGACTGTTTGCTCGCCCTCTTAAACCCCAGCACCCCTGCTTAACGATCCCCAGGTTTGCCTTGTTAAAGGGAGGAAGTCCATATATGGCTTGGGGGTGGAGCCAGCAGGTTGCCAGACCTACCACTCCCCTCACTCCTCCCTGGCGTCTGCCACTATTTGTATATATAGCCTAATCATTTATTGTTTCTTCAACTTAAAAATAGCTGACAGTTTTTTCCCCTTCTCTGGGATTATGTTCCCAGTTTTGATCTCGGACGCCTGGTCACTTATCGCATATAAGAATATTCTATTACTGTTAAGCCAACTATGAATAATAAAACACGCCAAACCATGTGTCCTTTATCATAGCTACACGTATGACAAAAAATGAAAATCAGTGGTATTCAGTGAGGTATGATTGATTAAATGCGCTGACAGTTCATTGCTCCTGCCAAACGGATTGCACTGAGCGGAGCGGATCACCACTCCAAGATGGCGGCCCGCGTCTCGTCAGCGGCAGTAGGCAGTAGCGTTCGATGCTCCGTCTATGATATAGGATGTCTATGCTAGTAACCACCGGTCATTGCCCCCCCTCCCTCAGGTGCTGACGGAGATGAAGTTTGACTTCCTGATGACGGTTGGAAACCACGAGCACTTCATACCACTTAACCTGCCCATGGCCTTCGGACGCACCAAGCTGCAGAGGGTGCAAGGTGAGTGTGTGTGTGTGTGTGTGTACGTGTGCGTGTACGTGTGTGTGTGCGCGCGTGAGAGTGTGTGTGTGTGTTTGTGTGTGCGTGTGTGTGTGTGTGTGATATTCTTTGTGTGTATGCATGCTGGTCTCTCTGTGTGTGTTTCATGGTTTGTGTGTGTGTGTGTGTGTGTGTGTGTGTGTGTGTGTGTGTGTTTATGTGTGTGTGCGTCTGTTCAACCCCTCCCCTTCTAATGGGAAAAGCATTTCTTGGAGGACACTTGTGATGAGAAATCTCTAATGAGGTCAAATTCATGCGCTCCTAAGAGATGCTAAGGTTCATACTCCCAGAGTATGAACCTTAGCATCTCTAATGGAGTCATGAATGTTTATCACTTTTTTAGTGTTTGTCACACTGTAGAACCAAACTAGAGCACCCAAAGTGTTCACGGGGTTTACTCAGAGCCTGGTTCATCAATAATACCCATCTTGGCCACAGAGTACACAAAAGCAAAATAAGGCACCCCCTTTCAGTGGGAGAGAGGAAGGAAGCCCCCTTAAGGCGGGGGGAGAACTTACACACAGCGGGGTGAATTCACTTGTAGTAATGGACACTTTTTTATCATGTGTGATAATATTGGTCGGATCCATTGTTCCCAAGCACCTAATAACTCCACAAACCACCACACCCATACCAACTTACAGCCCCCCCCACCCCAACTCCCCTCCTTCATCAACATCACCACCAAAGTCACACCAAAACCAGGTCATGTGATGTGAGGCTGCACATACTTGTCTTGGCTGTACCTCTCCCCCCCTCCCTTCCAAATCTCCATCCTCATTAGTGAGCGGCCAATCGTTTGGGCGACTTGCTCAAGGATGCCTTCAGGTTATGCCGGTAGACATTGGGGTTCGAACCCAGAACCTTTGGTCTGGGAGAGAGGAACCCCTTTACCTACCGACCCCTCACCCCCATACTATGGTCTTCAACAGGCAGAGATGTGATGGTAATGGGCCAACTCAGGTGTGTCTCACGACGTCCACCATGGCCCCCGGCATACCCACACACCCATGGTCGTTTGAATGAGCTGAACCTGTTTGGCCCCTACCTCAACACCTCTGTCACGAGGGCCTCTCCACCCCCACAGTCACGCCATCAAACCACCCCCGCACTAAAGGCTCCACGTGCATGGACTGTTCATATTTACTTTAATTTTGTTCACCCCACCCCCCCTCCTCCCCTCCTTTAGATTTAATTTCGTACGCCTCGGAGATGTTTGGCACAGTAGGTAGGTGGCCCACAGCGTACGTTCACCGGTCCGCCGCCGCCAAGCAGACTCCCTGTTTGCCTTGTTTTCCCTTCTCCTTTCTCCTTCCTCCGTCCTCCGCTGGCTTTCCCCCCCACGCTGCGACCGACGCATCCCCGCTGCGCCCATGCTAATGCTAGCGCCTACCGATGCTGCTAGGCTAGTCTTCCATAGAGCCCAGCGATGGCTTGCCAGGATGCGTGTGCACTGGGAGGGTTGGCTGTTGGGTCCACACACTGGAGCACACGTCTCCTCCTTCTCGCTTGGCGGCCTTCATACTTCCTCCACATCGAGGATATCTTCTCCCTCTCTGCCCGTGGGTCCCTTTCGTCTTCCGAGACCTGACGACAATTCGCCCTCTGTGTTTAAATGTGGGCGGAGTCGAGGACTCCTCTAGTGAATGGCGAACCTCCCCGATTGTTTTCTCTGCATGTTAAATCAACGCTGTGGTCGGCCGCTCTGGAGACCTGTGTGGATGTGATGTCGACCACTCGGCCTGCGCCACCACTCTTGCCATCGCTCATTGACCAACGGACTGGCCCGTTGGAAACCACAGGGACAAACCCCGCTCTTGTCTGGCCTCTGACCTCTGACCCTTGACCCCCCCCCCCCCCCAGACCAGAACCTGGAGTGCAGCCTGACCGAGGACTACTGCCGGAACCACTTCCTGGTGGGCCTGCTGCTGCGCGAGGTGGCGAGCGCCCTGCAGCAGCAGCGCAGCGCCGAGGTGCGGCAGGTCGCCGTGGCAACCCTCAAGAACCTGCTGGTCAAGCACGCGGCCGACGACCGCTACACCATCTACAAGGTGAGTAGCACCTTCAAACCACCGGTCCACCCCCATCCCCAACCCGACAGGGACGGCAACCGAAACAAAACAGCCGCCAGCCACGCACACCACATCGTTAAACACATGCAATGTCATCAATTTAAATAAAGCACAGAATAAGATACAAATACAAATACAAATAAATCAACGCAATACAGAAACTTGCGCACCTGTACTTCAGCCTTCCAGTGTTTGGACATGGTGTTAGGGAGCTCAAAGGTCAGGGGTCAGCCCCAGGACAACAGCTCCATGCAGAGAGGTATGGACTGAGTCTGTGGGAAGAGCAGGTCAACCATTAGAGGAGGAAACCAAGGGTTGGCTCTGTGAGCAGTGTGGACTTGATTTGTTCTAAACAAGGTAGGTTTGAGGTTTCGTTGTCGGTCCCTTTGTTTGTGTGTTGGAATGAGGATTGGGTGAAAATAGGAAGGACTTCCTGTTATGTACACTTTCTCTGTTGAGTCATCGTAGATTGAGGTGTTTACCTCGTTCTGCATCTCACGTCTAAGATGGTTGTCGTTCTTGGAATATTGTTGATTTTGGCACATCCTTTCAGAAAATTCCTGGCAGGCGATAACCAAGATAATCGGTCAATCATGCAGATGGGAGTTGTTCATCGTGAGACGCTGATTGGACAACTACGCATAACTTGGGTTATTTATGGGCATCTATTATGTGTTAGGTAATGGGTGTTTGATTCATGGAGATTCATGGTTTTGCTCTAACAACATTTTGTTGTTATCCTGTAACAATGACAAAAATCAACTGAACTGAACTGAACTTGAAGCCAGGCTGGTAAGGGGGGTATAATACAGCTAACAAGCAGGAATATCAAAATGCAGACCAGATGGAGAAGAAACCAGGAGGTAGGAACGTCTTGACGCTTGATTCAAGATGGCTTCCCTTTTTGGTCCGACTATCATCGGACATTGACCTACAAGGACACCCGTATATAGCCTGGCATCGCCAGAGTAGTGCAGTTAGTCTCAAACCTCTCGTTTAATTTTTTATTTCCAACGCAGCACGGAGCGACAAAAGAAACTCTTTCTTCTCAACAATTGCTAGAAGTGTAGTAATTAATTTTTCTTTTAGTGAAAATATAACATCCAGTTCGTTAAATACTGTCTCCTGGATTTGCTTGTCGCCCGGGTCTCAAAGGAGGGCGGTCAACAGTACTTTTCTCCTCTCCCAGGCTAGCGGTTGTAGCGTCGGCCCAACTGTTTCATTATCTCCATCGTTGTTGGACTAACGTGTGTCATGTGCACTAAACCAGTCGGTTATGCAAACCTCTGAGGGGAAATATGCAAATGCAGAAACGTGTTTGACAAGAAATACATGTAATCAGACTGTTTGTCGTGACTTGGCGTCTGAGAGATAAGGAAGTGCGTGCTAGCCAATGTCTGCACGCACAGTTGAATCCTTATTACTGTGCACATAGGTTTTTAATGCTGCTGTCTGTCTGCCGTCTGTTGCCATACTGTCCACTTCCAGCTCAACAGCTCAGCGAGACATACTCTGTCAACAACCAGCCTGGTTGGGTGCTGGGTGATGTTTCTGCTCGATTGTGGCGGTTACATTAGTGGAACAAACTAAACAAACGATCAGTTCTACAGAGTACATAGAGATAAGGATGAAATGGAATGTAAAACCAAATAATAATAAACCAAAAATACAGTTTAAACTGTATTTGACATTTTTACCAATGATCAAGGTTTGTGTACACACCACTAATTTAGATTTAAAACTGAGACTTCCATAAGTGGTATAAAAATGTATGTGTAATTAAGTGTTATTATTATGGTGGTTGCAAAGCAAGCCACACGATTGTTATCAGTAGTACGTAATATAGTAATATAGGGTATTAGTATATGCTACACGTACATGTGCTTGGTTCACTATCTAGGGATATTGGGCTATATCCCATGATTCAGATCTCAAACTCTGGATATTGTTTTCAGCGCACGTGACACGCGATTCCCCACTGTTCACTTCGCTTTCGGTCGTGCATATATCAATGCAGTGCGCATGTACTGTAAGGGAACAATCATTGAAGTCAGTTTCTTATAATATTCATATTTAATATTGAAAAAGGTCCAAAACACTAAAAACCACCAATCCTAACGTGAACACTTGAGAGTTGTCGAATGAAATAGGCATATGTAGATCAGAAGTACTTTGGTCTCCAAAAGGTTTGGAAACGCTTTGACAATTGTCAGTAATAGCAGGGGAACACCCCGCCCTGTTTTATAGAACAGAAACTTGGTCTACACTGGTTATATCTTGAACGCCCCACAGTCTACAGCTGTTTTTAAAAAAAAACGTAAGACTTATCTTTTTAAAAAAGCCTTTTGCTAATTTCGCTTTTACTGTTTATGCATATGTTTAAACAACCCGTTTTATTTTTTTTCCTCTCTCTTAAACTCTGTAGCACTTTGAGAT
>NC_082398.1:11373725-11389600 GCF_031168955.1 Gadus macrocephalus | reverse complement strand
CTATACTCTCACTACATGGTGGTTAAGAACTATACTCTCACTACATGGTGGTTAAGAACTATACTCTCACTACATGCTGGTTAAGAACTATACTCTCAACTACATGCTGGTTAAGATGTTAACCTCTACTGCTAAGTTAGGGAAACATAGAATCTGCTACGGAAATCAGTCAGAGTGGAGGCACGGTCAGACTGAAGACGGAAATGTAGAGGGACACGGTGATACGTCAGTCTGGTATCAGGCTACTGTACCATGCTCTGTGCACTCCCATTTCAAATCTAAAGAATATTGACACTAACGGTCCCTGCAACGCACTGACGTGTGTCCAAGTCAATGTCCAATGTCTGCTTGCTGGCCATAAAGCCATAAAAGCGCTATCTGATTGGCTATCTGTGTTTAATTGCCCAGAGCTGTTTCCGAGCGGGCTGGCGCCGTTCAAGAAGGTGACGTTCAACATCGACGAGGAGGCCGCGATGAAGGAGGACTCGGGCATGCAGGACGTGTACTACACCGAGGTCGGTCCTCCCCAGCCTGCCCCACCACTGAGGGTCCGGGGGGGCCCCCAGAGACTAGTCCGGGTTATCAATGTAGGGCAGGATGACATGGCATCGTTCATAATAATGTTTATGAAGAGCCTGTGACCAGAACATTGAGTGACGCTTTCGCATTTAGCGCAACGAAATGCGTCTCGTCAGAATGAGCTTTGCTGAGCTTCTTTATTTAGCAATCATACATGTTCTCCTGAGGTGTTTTGCCTGGACGAGCTTAGTTGTTTCTGTCAAGGAGGCATCACGGTACTCCACCTAACCTTATGCACTTTGTTTGGCTTAGCAACTACATTTAGCATGCACTCATACCAGGTGTTTTGTGTGGACTAGCTTAGCGTAGCCTCTGCCTGGAGCGTGATAACGGCCCTTGCGTCGTAGCATAGGGTTTCAAGCGGACTAGCAGAGCCCGGCTGGCGCCATCGCTGTGTAACCGGGCGGTGTTCCCTCTCCAGGAGGTGCTGGTGGAGCATCTGGAAGCCTGCGTGGAGGCCCTCTGGAAGGCGGAGCGCTACGAGCTCATCACCCACGTAGCCAAGCTCATCATCCCGTCTACGAGAGGCGCCACGAGCTCATGGTACTGCACACGCACTCAAGCACATGTAACACACACATGCACAAAACAAACACGCAAACACAAACACACGCACACACAGTTTTTCTCTTCTCCCAGATGTTCACAACATTGCAAAATAGCATCTTGAGAGAAGGTTGTTCGTCGTAAACACAGCTGCGGAAAGTACCCAATAATGCACACACACACACACACACACACATACACACGCACGCACGCGCACACACACACACACACACACACACACAACTTTACGTGTGTGCCACACTTGGCAGTTGGCTCTCCCCTCCCCTTGATGCTCCTCTGTGATAGTAAAAGCCCCGTAAAGGTCACAGAGGAGGAGGAGGCGGGCCGCTGGGAGTCAGTTGGGCTAGGGTAGAGAGGGTTCCTAATAAGGGGTGCCGCTGACCAACCAAGGTTCATGTCAGGACATGAACCTTGCAGAAGACAAGTCAATAAGTAGGACTTAGTAGTGTCAGAAGCGTGTGATGTAGAGAACAATCTATTCCCTCTCTCTCTCTCTCTCTCTCTATCTCTATCTCTATCTCTCGCTCTCGCTCTCCATATCTCTCTCTCTCTCTCTCTCTCTCTCTCTCTCTCTCTCTCTCTCTCTCTCTCTCTCTCTCTCTCTCTCTCTCTCTCTCTCTCTCTCTCTCTCTCTCCTCCCCATCCTGTAGTGCGACCTCCTGCCCTGAACTGGAAAGGGGTCGAGAACTTCGACCGCCACATGCTCACCATAAACTCTCCTCTGAGACACTTATTTGACAATCAAAGAAATGTTTATACAGTAAAGTGTAAACACAAACTCTCTCTCCCTCGCTCTGCCTCTCTCTCTGCAGAAACTCAGTCGCCTGTACGAGACGCTCACCAGGGCCTACAACAAGATCATGGAGGTGATGCAGTCTGGCCGCAGGCTGTTGGGCACCTACTTCAGGGTGGCCTTCTACGGACAGGTGAGGGACCAGTGGTGTGTGACCACCAGGGTCAAGGTTGTTGGAGGATGACCAAAGCTCGGTCTGGTCCTTCCAGTGACGTGCACGGACACGAAAGGGCTCATTTAATACATGTTATGACTGAGATTATTTCTTCCTGTCCTCAATCTTCCTGTCCTCCACCTTCCTCCATCAATCTTTCTCTCCTCTTTCTATTCTACGTCTTCCTCTCCCCCTCTTCCTGTCCAACATCTCCTTCTGCTGCATCTTCCTCTCCTCCATCTCCTCCCCTCCTCTCCTCCTCGCCTCCTCTTCCCCTCCTCCTCCTCCCCTCCTCTCCTCCTCGCCTCCTCTTCCCCTCCTCCTCCCCTCCTCTTCCCCTCCTCTTCCCCTCCTCCTCCCCTCCTCTTCCCTCCTCCTCCCCTCCTCCTCCTCCTCCTCTCCCTCCTCCTCCCCTCCTCCTCCTCCTCCTCCCCCCTCCTCCCCTCCTCCTCCTCCTCCTCCTCCCCTCCTCCTCCCCTCCTCTTCCCTCCTCCTCCTCCTCCCTCCTCTTCCCCTCCTCCCTCCTCTTCCCCTCCTCCTCCTCCTCCTCCTCTCCCTCCTCCTCCTCCCCTCCTCTTCCCCTCCTCCTCTTCCCCTCCTCCTCTTCCCCTCCTCCTCTCCCTCCTCCTCCCCTCCTCTTCCCCTCCCCTCCTCCCCTCCTCTTCCCTTCCCCTCCTCCTCTTCCCCTCCTCCTCCCCTCCCCTCCTCTCCCCCCCTCCCCCCCTCCCCTCCTCTCCCCCCCTCCCCTCCTCCTGGTCTCCCCCCGTGCAGGGTTTCTTTGAGGAGGAGGACGGTAAGGAGTACATCTATAAGGAGCCCAAGCTCACGGGCCTGTCGGAGATCTCCCAGCGCCTCCTCTCCCTCTACGGAGACAAGTTTGGTGCAGAGAACGTCCAGATCATCCAGGACTCCAACAAGGTAGCGGTGATGGGTCGCAGGTGTCACATTCTGCTCCCAAAAGAGAGAAACGCTAGCTTTGGCAGTGCTGGTTTCCATCTGTTGTGTATTCAATGAGGAAACAGGGTTCAAAGGGAATTCGGATCTGGTGTGTTGGGATTTAGTTTTTTTTTTAATTCTCACTTCCTACTTCTTGAACGACTTATTGTCGTTAAATTCATTCTGGGAATTGTACACGATAATTTGTGTCGTTTATTCATTGATTTTACAGATCTATTTAAATTGGACGGACCGTTATTTAATGACGAAAAAAACGTGCCTTTCCTCACGGAAAACCTCCCGATTCCTTCTGTGCCCAGGTCAACCCCAAGGAGCTGGACCCCAAGTTGGCGTACGTCCAGGTGACCTTCGTCAAGGCCTACTTCGAGGAGAAAGAGGCGCCGGAGAAGAAGACGGCGTTCGAGAAGTGCCACAACATCAACCGCTTCGTGTTCGAGACGCCTTACACGCTGACGGGGAAGAAGCACGGCGGCGTGGAGGAGCAGTGCAAGAGGCGCACCGTCCTCACCAGTACGGGTGGTCCCATGTTCCCAGTGGCTCCCATGTTCCCAGTGGCTCCCATGTTCCCAGTGGCTCCCATGGTCCCAGTAGCTCCCATGGTTCCAGTGGCTCCCATGGTCCCAGTGGCTCCCATGGTCCCAGTAGCTCCCATGGTTCCAGTGGCTCCCATGGTCCCAGTAGCTCCCATGGTCCCAGTGGCCCCCATGGTCCCAGTGGCTCCCATGGTCCCAGTAGCTCCCATGGTCCCAGTGGCTCCCATGGTCCCAGTGGCTCCCATGGTCCCAGTGGCTCCCATGGTCCCAGTGGCTCCCATGGTCCCAGTAGCTCCCATGGTCCCAGTGGCCCCCATGGTCCCAGTAGCTCCCATGGTCCCAGTGGCTCCCATGGTCCCAGTAGCTCCCATGGTCCCAGTGGCTCCCATGGTCCATTCTAGATTTTCTAGCGTTTATTTTTTAGTCAGAAATTCTAGAAATATGTTTGTCTAAATTCGGAAATAACAAATTGGAAAACATGACGAATTCTGACAGAAGTGATGCTCAAAACGAATAAGTTAAAGAAAACCAATGTTTGTGTGTGGGTGAAAGGTAGCGGCTTAATGACCAAGCTAGCGGTACAACCTGCAGTTCAATCATTACCTGAAAAATCAAATGAATAAAGTACATCCAATTTAATTATTAACTCCTGAATCTGAAGTGTCCGTCTGCCTCACACTCCCTCTTCCTATCTTTCCTTCTTATTCTGTCATTGATCTTCTTTCTGTTTTTTTTCTCTCTTCCTTCCTTTCTCTCTTCCTGTACGTCCCCCTCCCCTCTCTCCGTCCCTCCGTGCCTCCCGTCCCCCAGCCTCCAACACCTTCCCCTACGTGAAGAAGCGGGTGGAGGTGGTGTCCGAGCGGCAGGTGGAGCTGAAGCCGGTGGACGTGGCCATCGACGAGATGCGAGCGCGCACGGCCGAGCTCACCAAGCTGTGCTCCAGCCCCGAGGTGGACATGATCAAGCTGCAGCTCATCCTGCAGGGCTGCGTCTCTGTGCAGGTGACCCACCAATCACGACGCTGGGTCGATAGCCATCGACCAATCAGAAGGCGGAATAATTTTGTGTCGTGTTTTTGTAATTAAGCAGATGAACGTGGGTTTTGTTGTTTTTATCTAACCATCAATCCTTCTATTTTCATGATTGCAATAACACACTGTTAACTGTGAGCAGTGAATATGTGTCATCAAAGAGCGGTCTTAGGGCTTAGTAAGATAGGGGGCGTCTTACTATCAAGGATGCCTACAGGTAAGTGGGCATTGAAAAACCCTAGCCACTAGACTATACTGCTCAACATGTAGGCCGTTGTGAGGGCTCGGGAAGCCCTGCAAAGCCCTGTTTATTAAGTTGTCAATTCAATTAAACCAGGCATGAACCAGGCATGTATATTCATTTGCAAAAATGGCCTGGGTTGGGCTACATTAATGGGCTCATGCTATATATTCAAACTAAATCATGCACACAGACCCGACTCACTGGAGGTGAGCAAAAACCTCTGAAACACCTGATTAATAGCACTGCATTTAGAAATACTAACACCTTGTTTGACGGAAAAAGGGCGTCTGTGTGTCTGTGCAAACGAGATCCCACACCTACGTGTCTTAACATGCATGCCTGCATATTTGAAAACCGGTTCTCGGAGTTCACCACTTTCTCTGGTTGTGGGGCGGGGTGGGGGGGGGACTTTCTTGTTGCTCATGGACACAACAGGGAAGTTTGAGTACCAGGGGCCTCAATTATCAACCATGCGTAGAAAAAGCTCTTAATTCTCACTTACAAATTACATTGAGTATGTGCTTCAGCACAAAGAAATCTGTAATTATCAAAATTGCACAAACACAAAGCGCAAGATAAACCATTGCACTACGTTTCAAACATTTCTCACAGCTATCTTTTATAGGGTTTGAAACAAATTAGGGAATTAGTCTGCTTAAACTTAGACAAAGGAGTAATGTAATGTTTTCTAATTACATAGGTGGAGGTTGACTGCTTAATGCATACGTTGAACCTCCTCTTCCTCTGTCGACTGGCGCACACAGCGCTCATAGAAACTCAGAGACTGGGAATTGCGTAGCGGCAGCCCAAGATAAGGCTACAGTTGAGGACCCTCTCTCAGCCTAAGGTGTATACCATACCTGTGCAGAGGTACGGCTGAATCCTGACGCTCCTGCTGCTGTGTGCAGGTGAACGCCGGCCCCATGGCCTATGCCAGGGCCTTCCTGGACGACAGCAGAACCAACCAGTCTGCCAGCAAGAAGGCCAAGGAGCTGAAGGACATATTCAGGTACGCCCTCCACACTTCTCCAGCCCTTCCCCTTCCCCTCCTCCACCCATCTCACCCCTCCACCCTCCTCCACCTCATTCCTCCACCCTCCCCACTCCTCCCCACACCATCACCCCTCCTGATGTTTGTTTGTACGGTGTGTGTGTGCGTGCCCGTGCGTGCAGGCGTTTCGTGGAGGCGTGCAGCATAGCGCTGGACATGAACGAGCGCCTGATCAAGGAGGACCAGTTTGAGTACCAGGAGGGCCTGAAGTCCAACTTCAAGGACATGGTGAAAGAGCTGTCTGACATCATCCACGAAGAGGTGAGGGTTAGGTTACACACACACACACTACCACCTGCGCTTGGTTATTAGAGCTTAAAGAGGATTACATTGCGGTTAAGGAATGTTATCAGATGTTATTAGAGCATTAAGGCTCAAAGGTACCACTTTCTTGAGCATGTTGAACTACTTTTTTGTATTTACATAGTACCTGTGGACCCTTCTTTTATTGATGGATTCCTCCACCAGATGAAGAGCAGGTCTCCAAAGAGTTTGGTGCCGATTGGCCCATCGTGGGGCTGCTGTAGTACGTTCCAAGTCAAACAATCAGCCCCGACGCCCCGGTGACTCTCATCTGAAACAGTGTTCAGGCCTTACCGCATGTGCTGAACATCATTCAGAGTTTAAAATGTCATTATGCCGAGACACATGATTGCGTCTAGGAATAATAACGTGGTCCCGGTGAATCACTCGTAAAGCTCGGTCGCTTGGGGTGGTTAATACCTTTCTGTGACGCCTAGCGGTCCTAGTTGTTCATTTAATACGTACGTACATGGCCCGAGAGAAGCCCACAGATTGCATCACGCTGGTGATGAAGATAATAAAAGACAGATGATGTAAAAGAGCATTGTAAAATACAATACGGACCAGCAATACACACCCACACTCACTAATCAGTAAATCATACACATGCTTCCAATTCCAGTATGTTACAACACAGGTTCTGGATCTTGCGCTTCTTGCCTTTGTGTGTTTTTTATTGGCAGCCTTCAAATTTTTCAGCCTTGAACACAACTGTATCTAACCCCTGACTCTAACCCCTGACCTCTCTTTCTCTCTATTCTGCTGGCTCTTCAGCTCTGAGGACGGCCAGGTAAAGTGAGCGTCGTGGCAGACCCTGGTCCGACTGGAGACACAAGATTGTGTTTGTGTAAAAACATAACCTTAATGTCTGGCGTCCCGCTGGCCCCCTCTCGGTCACGTCAGTAGTGTCCGCTGAAATGGGATCGTCCTGAGGCTCATTTAACGGCCGGTCGGAACAGGGTCATGATGCCGTAGAACAGTTGCCCACCGCACCAATACCCCTACCCGCCCATCGCCATCCCATCCGTTGAGTTGTAGTTTACATGGATCACAACGTTGCAGCACGACGCAAGCTTTACGACGCCTGAAAGTCTTTTCCATCTTTTTTGCTCGTCTTGTTTCAAGCACTGGCCAGATGTTTCTATGTTGTACGGTATTGATGTTAGCCCAGGAAACCACAGTCTTGGCAACTAGACTGGACTTTCTGTGACCAATGTTTCCAAGAGACTTTATGCTCTTGTGTGTTCATGCATACTTTTCACCCTACTCACCCCTTTCTTCCCCCTCATCCTCCCCCTTTCTCGCCCCTCCTCCCTCCTCACCCATCCTCCCCCCCTTGTTCCTCCTCACCCCTCTACCCCCCCCCCCCCCCCCCCCTCCAGATCTACCCAGAGGACATGCGCTCGCTGCTGCAGGACTCCCTCCACGTGTTCAGTGCCATCAGTGGGACCACCAGCGCGGAGCTGGGCTAGGCGCCACCACACCCAGACACTCCTCCCACCCCCTCTCCTCCGCCCACCCCCCATTCCTCTCAGTCCCCCCCTCTGTGTTTGGTCCTGGCTCACACACTCTGCCCTCTTCCGCTGCGACTCAAGACTCCGCCCCCTGACAGGCTCCGCCCCCTGGCAGACCCCGCCCCCTGGCAGACCCCAACCCCTGGCAGACACGTGTCCGCAGTGGGGGTCATCCGCCTCAGGCTGGCGCGCTTCGCTTGGGCCATGCGGCCAAAGCGACGGCGGTTTCGACGAAGGGACCACAACGGGACACATGCTGGTGTTATGGCGTTCAGCGCAGTATTGAGCGTATGGATGTTCCTGAGAGCTGACGCCCCCAGGACTCAGTGACAGGGTGGTATGAGGGACCGATTTCGCAATCAGGTTTAGCCGTCGGAGGGAGTAGCCATGTTTAAAAAATTATTGATTTGAACACATTTTAGATTTTAAAGAAAGAGACATATTTCATATGAGTCAGTTTGAACATTGCTCAGTGGGCTTCGGTGCAAACAATAAAGAAAAACAAACACAGCATGTGAGTGCAACAAAGTCAGTAGTATAGAGAACGTAGGCTGGGTTTCAGGCAGCTCAACTGTTCTTTAGGGTGTAGCTCAGTAGCTGGTGCATACTCGCATCCCAAACCAAGGTGTAAACGTACAGATAGTTTGCTTATAATTCTGTGCCTTTCCGCTGCCTTCTGAACGGGCAGGTCTAATTATAGAAATCGATTCTCACTCAGTTCTCACTCAGTATTTCACAAGTGCTACACTGAAACAATGCCAATCAATGGATAGTAATCAATTGTACATAATGTATTGCCATCATGTAAATTAAATTCTGTGAATGAGGTATCTATGTATTTATATTTTTAACATCCACCTGACCATGGATGCACTTGTCAATTTTGCATTCGGATGCATTGTATGCCTAGTGCAGATGCTTGTCAAATAGACATATTGTAAAGACATTAACTAAACAATGTTTTGAAATTATTGGAAAATAATGGTTTGTCATTCATTTTTTGCTGGCATATAATTTGTTCATTGTCCTTTTACAAAAGTTGTGTAGGCCTAGACGGTGCATAATAATTAAAATGTGGGAGAAAAAAATATATATTATACAACGGGTGGCTTAAATCCAGCGATCTGATTGGTTCATAACTGTTGTATAATGAGCGTATACATAACTGCTATGACGCCCAGTCATTTTGTGAAAGTTTGCATATCACTCCGCGCCTGGAAGTAGAAACGGTCACAAAATATAAAAGTAGTTGTATAAAAGCAATAGCACAGTTCACTGAAGCCTACAAATATGTTGAATGATGGAGAGGGTGTAAATGTTGTTACTCCGGGAGTGAGCAAGGCGATGGAGAGACTAACGAAAGCTTAGGCACACGGCGAGTGAACTGCTCCATAGGATAAATTGCCGGCGAACCGCTCTTGCCGAGTCTCTCTCGGAGTAGTTTGGTCTGGCTTTGCGAGACTACTCTCGGAGGGACGCTAAAGTGTGTTGCATAGCGACCGTCATGCATTTTGAAGGCAGCCAGGAGGGACTACTTTTTTGTATTCTTTAAAAAAAACAGCTATTTTGACTTTCTTGTTTTTTTTTAAATGTAGTGTGTCTATGACTTTCGTTTTGTAGTAACCGTTGTATAAAAGCAATAGATCACTTCAGTCAGTGGTATGTGCTCATTATACCACGGCCCTTAACAGTGGTATAATGAGCACATACCACAGCCTGTCGTGATCTATTGCTTAATTATAATAATAATAATAATAATAATAATAATACATTTAATTTAGAGGCGCCTTTCAAGACACCCAAGGTCACCTTACAGAGCATATAGTCATCATTCAAAACTATGTAAAACAGACTAGGAATAAAAGGAAAACAGAGGTTAAACATGAAGAATAATAATAATTAATAACACTCAAAGACGCCTAAAGTGAAGGGGGGACCTCACTAACCACCACCAATATGTAGCACCCACTTCGGTGATGCACGGCAGCCAATCGGCGCCAGAACGCTCACTACACACCAGCTTGAGGTGGAGAGTTAGGGATGAGGTGGAGAGCGAATTATAAAATGTTTGGTAAGAAATTGGGACTCTGCATAAAACGAAGTTTGAAAGAGTTTTGAGAATTGAGGAAAAAGGAAATAATATAGGATGTGAGAGTGGATCCTAATTATGACGTTTTATTTGTTTCCCAACAACGTCCGGTCTCTTCTCACCGCCCAGCCGATTGCCAAAGCCATATCAATTAAAGTCCCGCCCCGGTGAGGAGGACGCCTTGGAAGCGAGGGAGGTGGTTCTCCCTTCTAAACTCCACCCCAGCGCTGCTCGTCATTTCTACTCCAGTCGCTCCTTCTCACTCCATGGACTAGTATCAGTGTAGGTTTGGGATAAGCCTTTAACCAAAGCATTAGCTCCTTTTGCGTGAGTCCTGTGCTAGTATGACCCTGGGTGCCCACTGAAACATGTAGATATGCGGTGTCTAGTCCGTCGGAGTACAACCAAGACGCTCGAGTTGTTCCTGACCGGACTTTTATTTTGGAAATAGGTGGAATCCCCTAGGGTCGGATTGGACCATGATTTGCAGATCATTGGATTATTACATGTTGGTGATGTGCTTCGTTGTGACGCTTCCACAACGATGTAGAACAGGTGAATATTTTGATTCACATTTTTTTTACGAAAAATCTTTCCAAGAATTGTGAAAGTAAATTATTTTTGGGATTACGGGAACCGGCCCGTATGCCCGGTAGTCTACCGAGTTGCCAGATTGGGCCGAAAATCTGGCAACACTGGTAGTCTGTGGTTTGGTATTCCCGCATTTGTTTCTCACACATGACGCACAATTGTCTCACTCCGTTACAATTTATATTACCGGTAAATCAATTAGAATATTACGTCACTTCAAATGGGTGGTGGTCAGGGGGTTCTGGGCCATTGACATGTTGAGCGTAAACCCTTCATTATCCTTAATTTTGGTGAATTTGTATGAACTGATTTGTGCCTTTTTGCGTACGGAAGCGTAAAGCATGCACTATATATAAACATAAATGCTGCTTTGAAAACTTATCTCAAGTTATAAAGAATTCCGAGATAAGTTTCATTGCAAATAATAATTAGTAGGCCTAATCATCATAATAATGATGATGATGATGATGATGATGATGATAATGATAATTCATAATTATTATTAATAATAATTTCTCAGAATTGCTGATGGCAAATAATAATTCTGTTCTATTTTTGTCTGAAGAGACGAGTTAGGATACCTCAAAATCCCAAGAGAAACTGAGTTCTGGGAAGAGAGTTTTGGTTATTCCCATGGACCAACGCCAACTTTATGATACTTTAGTACCGTCGTGTAACGTTATGAGTATTGGAGCGATGTTGTATATGCAATCTGCCTCACGCCGTAGCCTTAGAGGAGCCTTGCCCCCTGCCCATAATCCATAGCTGCTCAGACGGAGATTCACCATGCACACACACCACGGTATTGATCCTGGAGAAACGCTGCAAAGTCAACAGATCAGAACATCAGATCAGAGCATCAGATCAGAACATGAGACCGAACATTAGACAGAACATCAGATCAGAGCAGCAGATCAGAGCAGCAGATCAGAAGATCAGACAGAAGATCAGACCAGAGCATCAGACCAGAGCATCAGATCAGAGCATCCGATCAGAGCATCAGATCAGAGCATCAGATCAGAACATGAGACCGAACATTAGACAGAACATTAGACAGAACATCAGATCAGAGCAGCAGATCAGAGCAGCAGAAGATCAGACCAGAGCATCAGACCAGAGCATCAGACCAGAGCATCAGACCAGAGCATCAGATCAGAGCATCAGATCAGAACGGGCTTTGCGTCTGATCAACCCCAAACTCCTGAGGTGCGCAAAGTCGACAAATGAATGACAATGCCATCAATCTTACTTGAGGAAGCGAGTATCTCCCAACGTCTCAAACATAAACAAAAATAAGACTGGATTAAACTAAAAAGGGGGGACATGTTTGCTTTCTAGTGATTACAGTATGGCGCCGTAGGATGTTTTTCAATTTGATGGTCCTGCATGACTTGAGTCTGTTTACAACAGACTTTTCAGGGAACATCATAAACAGTTACCCTTAAAACAATGTACAGTATCAGTACTCGACTTAACCATTTCAAAGTATACATATTTAAAACGGTTCTGTCATACACTGACTTTTAAATTAGATTTCTTCCTTGCTGATTTAAGGGAGTTTTTTTCTTGCCCTTATGGGGGCTTGGCTAAAGGGGGGTATCATAAATATCTGGCCTGTTAAGCCGTTTGAGACTGTAATGGTGAATGGTGGCTATACAAATACAATTGAATTGAATTAATCTTTAACATGTCAAACCAGTGATACAATGATGCGCAAATGCAAATACACATCTCTATGGTTACAGCAGAAGAAAACATGTTACCACTCAGCGTTTCTAAGAACTCACTGAGGCCTTATCTTATCCGTATCAGTATATGGCTCTGTCTCCATACTGATGCTATCTTCTTACTCGTAAAGATTTAATATGGGTTCAGTGAATGCATGTCATGTTGGCGTCTGGGGAGCCGCCTTCCAGCATGTGATATGCAAGACGGATGAATGTTCACAATGAGGAGAAGGAGACTGACTTTGACGTCATGATCGATGGGCATTGGCGCAGTGTGTGGATGTGTAGGGCTCGTTCTGGACACACACACACACACCGACACTATAAAACATTTTCCAACGTAAATATTCCTCTCTTGAACATATGCCTAAGGTGGTTTGATTGTCTTTTTTCTTCAGAGCTTCCACCTCCGCCATTCAACCTCTCCTACGAGTGGATTGATCCCTTTTTCATCCGTCTCACCTGGCAGGCACACCCTCTCAACCCCAACTGCTCGCTGAAATATATTCTTCATGCCCCGCATAAAACCCTGGTAGGTCTTTAATTGAATTCCAGCTTCACTCCTCCTTGTTATAAAGTGATGTAGTGGGCTAGGCCTGCAAAGTAACGCTATAGATGGATGCTGATCCAAATCACCACCTGAATGCACAAAGGCGTCATTACGGAGGGAATGATGACTGACAGTTAAGCACATGCCTGTGTGTGTGTGTGTGTGTGTGTGTGTGTGTGTGTGTGTGTGTGTGTGTGTGTGTGTGTGTGTGTGTGTGTGTGTGTGTGTGTGTGTGTGTGTGTGTGTGTGTGTGTGTGTGCGCCATGTCATCTTCTCTCTTTTATTTTCCTAGGGATTTAATTATAGTGTCAAAGAATGCAAATTATTGGTGACGGATTTGAATTCCAATGTGACACTCACCCTAAAGACCACCGCATCAACCTGGCCGTCCCGGTGCCCGTATGAAGGCAGCAACCCTGTCTCCATAGTCGTCCCCCGCCAAGGTGAGGCGATCCTCCAGAGCGCCCAGTGATCAAGGGCTTCTAGAGGCAGGGTTTAACGTCTGGACACAACGTCACGAGAAGGGCTGGAGCCCGAGAACTGGGACCTAGAGAACAAAGGGATGGATGGGAGAGGGATTTGGTGGTGCTTACCGTAGTTTTGAGGTAAAGCCGCCGTTTGTCAGGTCGTAGCCCGATTTACTTATCCCGAGCGGCTTGTAGGTCGATTTTGTAAACACAAATATTACAAAGAAAACAATCTGGGCCATTTACTGTGATTTGTATACTATATAAAACGTGTAGTTCCTAATGCCGTCACTACGTCAAGCCCATGTAACTCATTGACGTTAGGTGTTAGTGAGTAAAGGATAACCTTGTATAGAAATAAACATCGGCATAACTGACTAACAAACAAGGTAGACCGAGTCCATGAACGATAATTCAAAGCATCTGCGTCTAACTGAGATGCTTGCAAAACAAAAGATGCCTTGTTTTCTGAACCTGTCAAAAAGTTCAGGGTTTTACTAATGCCTTGAATCTGCATACTACAGAGTGGCTTATATATGGTATTTTGAATCATGCAACCCCCTTTTTACCACTCCTGCGGCTCATAGATAATACGGCTTTACGGTATTATAAACATTAGTCTAAAAATCAATCCCTTACTCTCGCCTAACTCTGTGTCGTTTAGTTCTTGATATGTTGTTTAAAGAACTGGTCACAGAGGGTACCTTCAATTCCCCATTTATGATAGTGATTTTGTGCTGTTTGTACGTTGTTTAACGAAGGTCTTATCCATATATTGATTTCAGTTCAACTTGTGACCGACTTCAAATTCTTCCTCTACCCACCCTGTGACGGGGGATCTTCCCAGACGCCTCTCTGTGGACAGCAGGCCACTTGGACCCCAGGCAATGGGACCTCCGGGCTGTCGGTATCCTACAGGTAAGAGGCACTGGTCCATTCATAGCTCACTGGAAAGCCTGTAAGGTCAGAGTCAACCCACCGGCTCACTGTGTGACTTTGGTTTGATCGAGTTTTTCCATGGACCCTCTTCGGGGGATTCCGGTTGGCAGGTGAGCGAGCACGATACATAAAAGACATAGGAAGGACTGGATGAACAGGTGGGCGGGGGGGGGGGGGGGGGGGGGCTGGAGCCAAGGGTGGCAGTGGCTCAGGAGGTAGAGCGGGTTGACTTGTAACCAAAAGGATGCCAGTTTGATCCCAGGCTTCTCGCCCTGACTGATCCTGACGAGCTGGCTGTCGCCTTGCATGGTTGACTCCGCCGGCGGTGTGAATGTGTGTATGAATGTAATAATGTAAGGGGGGGGAGCCTCTTTTTATATATTAGGTTAAAACATCTAATTTGCCGAAATTGAGTGATAGGTTATACAATTAAGAAAAAAACAACGATGGGCCTCTTCATAATTTATATATTTTTTAAATCAATAATGTATCTTTATTTTTATTTTTTATAAAAAAACTTAATGTTTGGTGCCCCCCCAGGTACTTGGTGCCCTACGCACTCTGTGTATAGGGAGCGGCGGGCCTGTAAGTCGCTTTGGATAAAAACGTGTGCTTAATACCCTAAATGTAATGCAAATGTAAACGAGTGTGGCCTCAACCTCCATGTTTCTCTGCTCCCAGGCTGTGTGACCAAGCGTCCGACAAGCTGTCGCTGTGCCAGGACAACAGCAGTGGGCTGCAGCAAGGCTGTCACCTGACGGGGCTCCAGAGAAAGGAAAAGGTCTGCATACTTTTCCGAGGAACGGTTGAAGGCCGAGCCCTGAACCAAACGTTCAAACGGTTTCCCCATAAGCACAGTGAGTGAGACGCCCCCAGTGCTGTCCTCTGTGATGTATACATGGTCACTTTGACCATTTTCTTCTCCTCATGTTAATAACATGTTAATCCATGAAATGCGACCCCTTGATTTATTAATTTCTGGTTACTTTTCAACAACCCCAACATTACTTGTCCTTGTTATATTTCTGCTTGGATGTTATGCATTGACATATCAACGACTTTACGCAGCAACTAAAGCATGGCTGATGTCTCTTTTATGTGGCCGTTTCTTTGTTTCAACGATGTCTCTATAGTTCGAACTTTTCCGCCCAACGTGAGCGTCAGCGAGCAGGAGGGCCGTCTGAAAATCAGCTGCAGCATGCCAAGGCCTGCCCAAACTCATGGAAGTACAGCGTCAACTACAGCGAGTGCGACCGCCCCGCAGTAAGTCAGATGTACATTCTATATATTTTTTGTCACTTCCCTGCGGAGGGAACCCTCTTGTCTTGTTTTATCGAGGTTTCTATCATGATTATTTAGGGTCGAATTTTGACCCTAAAGTATAATAATAAGGGGGGGGGGGGGGGGGCTTAGTGCGAAGGGGGTGTCCTATAACGTGGCCTGGCTGGGAAGCGCTTTGAGCCCCCTCTGTGAGCGGACACTTCAGGACTTCAGGACCTGCACTCTTATTGGACCCTTCATCCATAACGTACGGTTGGCAGAGTATCTGCCTGCTGGGACCGGAAACCGAAGAAGACATTTCTCAGCTTTAGCCCACACCCTGTCCGTTCGGTGCACACGGTGTGCAGACGGGAAGCTAACTTACTCCCGCAGGGTAAGAGTAACGAGGGAGGACGTCAAATAGAGCATGACTTTATTCCGATCCTTTAGATCTATCGAGAAGTCCTTCGACTTTCCCCATTCATAGCGTCGGGGATCACATTTGACTCCCGACTCATTTGCTACT
>NC_082398.1:11372044-11373625 GCF_031168955.1 Gadus macrocephalus | reverse complement strand
TGTGTGTGGTGTGTGTGTGAATGAGTTAGCATGTTAGTATCTTTGCCTGTGTGTGTTGTTGACTTAGCATGTTAGTATGTGTGCCGCGTATGTATCTGTGTCTTCCAGGGGACTCGCGGTAGCCCAATGACTGCTAGCTGCTATAGCTACATTAGCATCATCATACCTGATCTGCAAACAATAGCTTCCATCTTCAGGAAGGCGTAGTGGGGTAGGGGTCGGGGTAGGGGTCGGGGTAGGGGTAGGGGTAGGGGTCGGGGTCGGGGTCCGGGGTAGGGGTCGGGTCGGGGTAGGGGTCGGGGTCGGGGTCGGGGTAGGGGTCGGGGTCGGGGGTAGGGGTCGGGGTAGGGGTAGGGGTCGGGGGTCGGGGTCGGGGTCGGGGTCGGGGTAGGGGTCGGGGTCGGGGTCGGGGTAGGGGTCGGGGTAGGGGTCGGGGTCGGGGTCGGGGTCGGGGTAGGGGTCGGGGTAGGGGTCGGGGTCGGGGTAGGGGTCGGGGGTCGGGGTAGGGGTCGGGGGTCGGGGTAGGGGTCGGGGTAGGGGTCGGGGTCGGGGTAGGGGTCGGGTCGGGGTAGGGGTCGGGGTCGGGTAGGGGTCGGGGTCGGGGTCGGGGTCGGGGTAGGGGTCGGGGTCGGGGTCGGGGTCGGGGTCGGGGGGGAGGTTGCTCTGTTTCTCGAAATTCAAAATCCTTTCCGACAGATCCGTTGAAGTTGAGGAGAGGCTGTGGAAACAGATAGAGAGAGAGAGAGAGAGAGAGAGAGAGAGAGAGAGAGAGAGAGAGAGAGAGAGAGAGAGAGAGAGAGAGAGAGAGAGAGAGAGAGAGAGAGAGACAGAGAGACAGAGAGACAGAGAGAGAGAGAGAGAGAGAGAGAGAGAGGGGGGAGGAGAGAGAGAGAGTCTCTGAAACAATGTCAGCCAATGGTGTGTTTGCGTGTGTGTGGTAGAGTCAGTTGGATGAGTCATCATGGAGGGGGGGTTGTCTCCGGGAGGGAAGGGGGAAAGGGGGAGAGCCAAGACAGGAGGATGATGGTTGCGTTGGGTTGGGGGGGGGGGAGGAGGGGGTGAGGAGAAGAGAGAGTTGAGAGAGTTTGAGATATTAAAGTCACGGGCCAGGAGAGAATTAAGAAATAGATCGATGATGTCCTTCCCTCTCACCTGCCTGGTCCTGGTGTCTCTCTCTCGCTGTCTCTCTCCTGTCGTCTCACTCCTCCTTCCTGTCCTCTGCTCGCTCTTGAGTCTCTCTCTCCGTCACCACGGCACTTTGTTCCGTGTTGTTATAATCACCAGAATCCTAACTGCCAAATGGTGGGGAAGAAATGTAAATATACAGTTTTGATGGCCGTCAATGCTGCCTTTCTGCTTAAACATACCAAGGTGGTTAGCATGAGTGTCCCTTCTTGTTAGTCCGGGATTTTCCAGAGACAGTTGAAAGCAAACAGCGTTTTCAGATTACTTTTGAAAAGAGACAAGTGAACTTTCAAAATGACACCATTGTGCCGAGTTGAATCGTAGCCTGAGACTATCCCTCTGCCTGGTGGTGTTTAGCGTTTATATTGACCAGGTTGGTAGTTCATCCTTAGTATG
>NC_082398.1:11319544-11359544 GCF_031168955.1 Gadus macrocephalus | reverse complement strand
CCACACACGCACACACACACAAACACACACACACACACACACACACACACACACACACACACGTAAATGTACACACGAACATGCAGACACACACACATTCACACACAAACACACATGCACAGACACACACATGAAGACACACACCAACACACACGTACGCATAGACACACAACCGCACACACAGACACACTCATGCATGAACACACACACAGACACCCTGCCTGGCAGTAATCTGCTACACCATGCAGGAAGTGATGGGAGGCCTTTGATTGTGTGTGCGCTATGTATATGCTGTTGTCTGGGGGGGAGGGGGTCTGTGTGTGTGTGTGTGTGTGTGTGTGTGTGTGTGTGTGTGTTGTGTTTGTCACACACATGTTATTTCTGATCTACTTGTTGTTGCCTCTAGCTGACACAGAACAGCGTGGCACCATTTCTTTATTAGATGCTAAATGTCATGTAAAGATGACGTGTGTGTGCGTCTGTGGTGTGTGTGTGTGTGCTTCTGTGGTGTGTGTGTGTGTGTATGTGAGCTTGTGTAGGTTCATAAACACATGCGGTGGACCTATATGCATGTGTATAACCAATGTATGCATGCTTGCATGTATGTATCTATTTATGTATGTGCATAATATATAATTATGAACTTGTCTGGGTGTACTGCGTGTACATTTGTTTCTGTGTGTGTGTGTGTGTAAATGTGTCTGTGCATGTATGTTTTATGTATGTGTACGTCTGTTTCTGTATGCATGGATACATACATACTATATAGGTCTGTGTGATTCTAAGAACCTGTATGTATATTTCCATTTGTGCCTTTAATGTGTGTGTGCAGGTGTGACCTGTGTGTGTAACCACATGTGTCTGTGTGTGATTGTGTGTGTGTGTGTGTGTGTGTGTGTGTGTGTGTGTGTGTGTGTGTGTGTGTGTGTGTGTGTGTGTGTGTGTGTGTGTGTGTGTGTGTGTGTGTGTGTGTGTGTGTGTGTGTGCAGGTGTGGGCGTGGAAGGAGAACGTGTGGGAGAAGGAGCGCGGCACGCTGCTGGAGCGCTACACGGTGGAGCAGAGCCGGCCGGCGGGCGACGGCGCCGGGGTGCTCTCCACCCTCACCATCAACAACATCATGGAGGCCGACTTCCTGTCCACCTACAACTGCACCGCCTGGAACGCCTTCGGGCCCGGCACCATGATCATCAGCCTGGAGGAGAAGGGTACGGGGCCAGGGCCGGGGCCGGGGCTGAGCTGGCTGCTGTTGTCGTTGTTGTTGTGCTCTTTGGGCATTGTTTGATTTGTTGTTGTTGTTGTTGTTGCTGTGCTCTTTGGGCGTTGTTTCTTTGTTTTGTGCTTTGGTTGGATGGTTGTTTCTGTGATCGTTGTTGTTGTTGTTGTTGTTTTTTGTCTGTTTTTCTAATGATAAGTTAGATGCATAGTTTAACTCGTAAATTATTTTTACACGGACTGCTCTCTCTCGCTCTCTCTCTCTCTCTTACTTCAGAGGACACTCCGGTCGGGGTTATTGCCGCTGTGACGGTGGGCGGAACCATCTTCCTCTTCTTCGGCCTGCTGGTGCTCGTGCTCATCTTCTACCGCCAGCGCAAAGGCAGTGAGTCCCACCGGAGTTTGCGCTTCATTAAGTCTGTTTGGTGTTTAAGGTGGAAACAGCGATACCTGGTGGCGGAGGCTGGTAGTGGTTTGGCTGGTGACGTCAGTGCAAAGCCCAGTTCCCTTTGTCGGGGAACTGGGCCTAATATTTTTCATAAAATATTATCTTAGGGCTTCAGTTTTTTATTCCAAACGAATGTGTTACCATCGTTTCAGAGTTGCATTGAAGATGCCAGTACATCAAGTGTCTGTTACTGCGAAAATGATAAAATATATAAAGTTAGGTTTGCCTACTTGTAGATTTCTTGACCTCACCACCTCTCTGCTACTATGGTCAGAACTCACAAGCACAAAAACAAATGTTAGGCAAACCCATATGGAAAACGCTTAGCCTCTGAACTCGCCCGCCTCACGACACCGATGTTGCCCTGTGTGTGTGTGTGCGTGTGTGTGTGCATGTGTGTGTTTGTTTTAAACGTGTGTGTGTTTCTCTTCCAGGTCGCCGCGGGGTCACCCTGGGTAAGCCAGACATCAAGGTGGAGACGATCAACAAGGAGACCCACAGCTTGGAGGAGGACTCTGGCAGCGTGTCTACCGCCTCACGCATGGTCAAAGCCATGTACTCGGTGAGTCGTCATGACAACCAGACCCAGCGGTGAAGGGGCGGGTGGGGGGCTTTACGTATGTTCAGCGTGTGTGTGTGGGTGTATTGAGATGGGAGGTAAACCTACTGGAATTTAACTGATGTGTTTCAATGTGTTAAGCGAACAAACTCATTGAATAACTGAATTCCTTCTTTTTTTTTTCTCATTTCCTCTCCTGATTTCCCAACTGTTTTTTTTTTTCTACACTCACCCACTTCCCTTTGTCACATCCCCCCTCCCCCCTATATTTCCATTCCAATTAATTTCCTTTGAATTTGCTTTTTATTTTTATTTTGTTTTATTTTCGTCCTGTTTCTTTTTTTGACCGTTTAGTTTCTCCCCTCTGTGTCTTTCTCTCCGTCAAACCAGCCGTTCAAAGACGACATCGAGCTCAAGTCGGACATGCGCAGTGAAACGCTAGACACCCGCCAGGAGTACGACTTGAAGGTAAGGAAAAAAAGAATACTACCGTACACCACTGAACATAGGTGCAACAGCGCACCCTGTAGTTCAATACTGGGTTTGCAACTGCTCTTTACTGAGATAAAATTGGACGTCACCTGAACAAATCAGACAATCATTTTGAAGCGGTCCGAAGGATAATTTTTAACCTTCGTTTGTTGGTAAAAAGTTACACAAAGTTAAGGAGGTTCCTTTTAGGATAGCCTTTGTCCTGGAAATTGGACGATTGGGGAACCAACCTGGATGATTTGAAAGATGTGACAGTGGATGTATTCTAAGAACAGAAGAGGATCTGATGAGGTCGTGTGATGAGGTCACTTCCTCCTTTATTCCAGACTCCCACTTACACGGAAAACTACTATATTAGTCATCCAGCGCTCAGACGAATGGGGGGAAGTCCACAGAGAAATTACCTCCCAGAATTCTTCTAAAAATAAGACAGACAGGACAGACGGACCGAAAAGTCGGTTGACAGAGAGAGAGAGGAAATGATACGTAGCATAGCACCGCAGGTTAGCGTATACTGAAAGACATATAGCCTATGCACTAGGAACACTAGCGGGGCTGAGCCACTGAGATGCCGTGGTGAAGTAAATATAAATCAAAAACACTTGAGAGCTCTCAAGTAACTGACCGAAGAACTTAGTCCTTACGTCAGTGTTCAGTCGCCTAGAGGTGGTCCTCTCTCGCACTCAAACACCAACGCACACACACACACTCACACACTTAACACGCACGCACACATACATGCGCGCGTATGCACGTGCACTTACACACACACACACTCACAAACACATGCATGCACCCACACACACATAAACACATTCACGCATACACAAACACACATACGCGCACAAACACACACACACACACGCACACACATGCAAACACAGACACACACACCCCCATGGCTGTCCCTGCAATGCTTCATGGAGACCTCACAGATGATGGCTACATCGTTGTGACAGCTGCCAGAACCCAACTGGATCTATTATTTATTTAAATGGATGATTTATTTATTTAGCAAATGCTGGTCAACTGCCAAAAGAGTATATCGTATTCAATTGAAAAACTTAAGGGCGATGTTCGAGTTGAGCTTGCCTCGACATCTAAACCGGGACTCTGGAATACATTGCGTTGCCTGATCCAACTGAGGCGTTGCCCTGACGGTTGATAACCCCAGGGACGGCCTCCATCTGACTCCGGTCCTTGTGTCTGTGTGCACGTCCACGCACCGACTGGCGTTTGCGCTGCCAGAGTTAGGGGTTCGACTCCCTATGAGACCACTGCCCCGTGCTAACACATGACCCCCCCCCCCCCCCCCCCATAGGACCCCACCAACGGCTACTACAACGTCCGCGCCTCCACCCACGACGAGGCGGGCCGCCCGGCCTCCCGCTCCACCCTGCAGTACTCGGACTACCGCTCCCCCTCCGGCACCCCGGGGGGCGCCACCTCCCTCAGCGGCAGCAGCAGCGCGGGGGGCTCGGGCGCCACGGCCAGCGGCGGTGGCGGCGGCGGCGGCGGCGGCGGCAGCATCAGCGGCGCGGAGCGCGTCGGCGGCCCCCCGCCCGGCCCCCTCACCTCGCCCGGGCGGCCCCAGGCCTGCTACGACCCGCGCCCCCCCTCCAGACTCTCCCACATCAGCTACGCCCAGTTCAACACCTTCACCCGCGGTGGGGGCAGCGGCGGCGGCGGCGGCGACAGGGGCGGCGGTCAGAACCAGCAGCTGCCCCAGGGCAACGCCCCGCCCGGGCCCCCGCTGCAGCAGGCCGGGGACTTCCCCGGGGACTGCGGCGGCGGCGGGCTCCTGGACGCGGGCCCCCAGCAGCTGGCCTACGACAACTACGGCTACCCCTCGCACTACTCCTCCTACCGCATGGGCTTCGCCCCGGCCAGCCTGGCCCCGCTGGAGGCCGGGCCCTCCTACGAGATGTACAGCGTGGGGGGCCCGCCTGGCCTCGGCCCTAGCGGCATGGGCCCCGGCGGGCATGGCCCCAGCGGGATGGGCCCCAGCGGGATGGGCCCCAGCGGGATGGGCCCCAGTGGGATGGGCCCCAGCGGTCATGGCCCCAGCGGGATGGGTCTCAGCGGAATGGGCCCTAGCGGGATGGGCCCTAGCGGGATGGGCCCCAGTGGGATGGGCCCCAGCGGTCATGGCCCCAGCGGTATGGGCCCTAGCGGTATGGGCCCTAGCGGTATGGGCCCCAGCGGGATGGGCCCTAGCGGGATGGGCCCCAGCGGTATGGGCCCCAGCGGGATGGGCCCCGGAGGTCTAGGCTCCAGCGGTTCGTTGGGTCCCGGTGCCCCCGGTGGAGGAGTGGGGCCGGGGGCCGTGGGAGGTCCCCCCGGGGGGCTGGGTGGGGGACCCCCGCCAGGGCCGGAGGCTCCGGGACTGGGGGGGAAGTACGGCAGTTCCACACGCTTCTCCTACACGTCGCAGAACTCCGAGTACTCACACAGCCGCCACACACAGCGCATGCAGACTCACGTGTGAGGGGGAGGGAGGGAGAGGGGGAGAGAGGGAGAGAGGCAGGGGGAGAGAGAGAGCGAGAGAGAGAGACCCGCGGTGCCCTGGGTGAAACGCGGGGACTTGAAGGGTCTTGTAAATCTAGTGTTAGGACTCGCGCAAACATGCACACAAACTGGTGCACATACACTCGTGAAGACACGCTTATATTGATGCATTACATACGTAGCCAAAATGTAAAAACATGCACAAACACCAATTTACCAAGACACACTCGCACAGACACACACACGCACACACACACACACACACACACACACACACACACACACACACACACACACACACACACACACACACACACACACACACACACACACACACACACACACACGCATACACGCACACACACATTAAACTAACTTTAACTATGAAATTAAGAAAGGTTGAAAAACTTAGAACTGGAGTGAGAGAGAGATAGAGAGTGAAAGAGAGAGCGAGAGGGAGAGAGAAGAGAGAGAGAGAGAGAGAGAGAGAGAGAGAGAGAGAGAGAGAGAGAGAGAAAGAGAAAAAGAGCGAAAGACCAAATGAAAATGTGGCAACTTAATGAGACAGGGAAGGCGGCAAGCTTCAACGAAACGTTGAAATGCCCTCGCTCCCGATGTATCTACCTTATATATATATATACACACACCCGGGCTCTTTAAAAAAGAGCCGACAGTGCAAGCCACAATCAGGATGGGGGAAAGTGTTAGCCTAGCCGATGCTATTTCAGACTGTGGAGGAGACGTCTGGCGCAGGAGAAAGAGACTGTCAAAGAGCTTGTCTTGTACAGCTGAATCTGAAGAAACCTCAGCCCGGTGAAAGGGTGTTTGTAGGCCACGATTCATGTTTTGTTTATATATATATATATATATATATATATATATATATATATATATATATATATATATATATATATATATATATATATATATTTATATATATTTTTTTTTTTTCCATGTCTACAGCATGTGCCATCACACAAAGATCGAGGAGGGTGTCATCGCCATTTTGCACTGCATTTACAGTATTCATGCTTTGACGTTTTTCCCATAGATATATATATCTGTCTATATCTATATATCTATAAAGATATATATATCTATATCTATATATCTATGGGATATATATATGTGTGTAATCTGTGTCTTTTTATTTGCACACCAAACCAGAGCTTTGTATTCTATTTTTTAGCATCGCAGAACTATTTTTGTCATTTTTCTGTAAAAACAAACAAAAAAGAAATAGTTATGCGTGTATATGGACCAAATGATTAAACCTGAGGGTGTAAAATGAGTGGTCTTTGGGTGCTATTCCCTGAAGACACTCGGAAGGAGTGAATAAGTGAAGAATTGTAAAGTGAAATGAAAAAAGCTGCGATGGAATTTTTCTCCCACTTCGGTTAGAAGGGTATTTGGGAGTTGGTTGTCGAAATGGGGAACATTATATCGTCATTATAGACTAAAGAAACCTCGTGCCAAGTGTTGATGTTGTCCTTCTCCTTTAGACCATGGATATGCAGTAGAAACCTCCACCAACCATCATACGTCACAATCCGATATTTTGTGTTTTTTTCCGAATTTTCGCCGGAAAGAAAGATCTGTTATCGTTTTTTTTTACGTTTTTAATTGAAACAGGCCTTTGGAGGGTGTGTGTGTGGAGGGAATGGATGTTGAGTCATTCCGGACACTTTTGACGTTTCTTCAACGCTACCCCCGCCACCCCCTCCCCCCTTCCCTTTCCCTGCTCTGTGCTGGCCGAACTATTTGGCCTTTTGACCTCATTTCCTTACGAGGACCGCAGCGGGCCGGGACGAACACAGGAGCGGACGCTGAGTTGCGAACTGAGTGGCCTTTTGACGGGGGGAACCTTGTGGTAGAACACACTTTGGGATCCACCCCTCACGCTCAGCAGGACTAGCGGCGCGGAGGACAGAGAATGCGTGCAAAAGGGAGAGGTCCAAACAAAGCGATTATCTTCAATATCGACGTGTAGAGGTTTTGCGACTGTTTGTGTTTGTGGGAATCAGTGAGTAAATGGGTGTGTGAGTGAGCTAGCGGACATGAGAAACATCCCAGAAGGAGTGTGTGTGCACCTTTGCGTGCGCACCCATTTGTACAGAGTGTTAGTATAAATGTTTGAATGATGGCAATGTGTGAGAAGCGTACACACACATAGGCCTACACATACACACACGCGTGCCCTACTAGGGTTAGTACAAATCTATTGTATTCATATGATATCCATATGTGTGTGTGTGTGTGTGTGTGTGTGTGTGTGTGTGTGTGTGTGTGTGTGTGTGTGTGTGCGTGTGCGTGTGCGTGTGCGTGTGTGTGTGTGTGTTTCAGCATATCTTCATATAGCGTCTCCCACCTTCCTGTTACAATACTTTTATACCTCTGGTAGGACTGTAACCTGTATTATTGTGTCTTTGAATTTAGGAAAATAATCCAGTGTTTAACTTCTTGTACTGTTCTTCGTAGCAGACCGTTCAAATGATGTACAACAAGCGTTATCAACTCATTTTTTTATTTCATTATCGTCCGTATTTTTTAAAAATGGTATGTAATTATTTTTCCACAGTATTACATAAATAAAAAGCACTGTTTTTTATAAAAACATCGTGGTGTATTTTTTTTGGGGGGGGGGGGGATATCTGTATTGTTATTGCAATGTGTAGCGATTCAATAGGCCTAGATGATATCAGAGGGGGAAACTTTGTTGTTATGTTATTTATAAAGTGAATCAATTCACGTTTTATATTCTCTTGCGAAAGCTCAAAGCTGAGTCACAACATGTAAAAGCTGGTGAGCTTTGACCTTGCTTCTGTGTTTGGAAACGTTTAAATAAGATGAAATGTTATTGTTAAATTATAATCAACATTAATACGATTAACAGGTAAATTCTATCTATGCAGTCTTATACAGGTGCATAGTTTGTTGGAATCTGTTTTTTGGAATTATATGATAATATTATTCATAGCAGCATAGCTAACCATAGAAATACAACATCAATTGGAAAGTGCGAGGGGTAAAACTACAGCGTGGAGGTGGTGAGGTAACCGACTACCCCAAGAAGAGAAGACGCCCCAGCGCCTTCCCCGGTGAAGCTGCATTATACGAGAACGAAGAGGTTGAAATACCTCATAAAAGGAATTGGAAACCAATTACGTTTACCTCCGCCCCAGCCATTTCTCCATTTTACAAATATGAAGTTAGTATATCATCAAATATTACTTTGGGTAAAAAACACTTACTCTTTCAGTGATTAACCAGATTAGAATCATGATATAAGAAAGAGAGGTAAAAGTTCTGCTTGAGAATATCATTGATTATGTAAATCATTTGTTTGCCAATTTCTCATTAAATGAGAAATTAAGAATGAATTTGACCAACAATATAAAAAACATAGGAATGCAGTACTCTTTCTGGCCGCTGTGGGGCAGAGACGCATCTCACGCCTATTCGACCTCTTCAACCGCAGAAGAAGAAGACAGCCTGATAGCCAACATGGCGGCTACAATGTTGAGGTCGCTGTCCAAACTAGGACGTCCTTCAACTAAATACATCTTAAATAATAATCTGGTCAGCCCTGGCTGCACCGTCCTGCAACACAGGTGAGACAGCAGACATTTGGAGATGACTGTTGTGCTTTTTATTAAGAGTTGTTTCAGTGAACAATGCAGCCAGAGGCTAACGTTAGCTTATAGCGATCACATATGTAACTACATACAACGTCATTTTATTGGATCCGATTATGATCTTTATGATTTTCTAATGCATATTAATACATGGCTTGACCGAATGGTCTGCTGAGATCTCTGACTTAAATAATATGCTGCGAGGTGGATTAATGTCTTGTAATGAATTAGGTGTTTACCATTCAGACCAGGTTGGCTTGAGGTCAAAGTGTTACGTATTTGACCCTGTTTTAGATAGAATCAAATCAACTTCTCAGGTTATCGGAATGCAATGATTTGATGGTGATCAACCGACGTTAAGTTGGCCAGGTCCAGATAGATTTGTCCTCTGTAGGCTGACTCACTGTGTATCCAAATCCCAGTCATAACAATCAAACGGCTTCTGCTTATTTGTGGAATTATAATGATTGTGTTTTAAGAAATGACACCTGCTTACAAGCTGCGCACTTCCTGTCTTAACACCCATTAAGCGTGAGTTAAACAAGGTTACGTTTACTCATGTAGACAGACACACGTTACATCTGATACTGTATCACTTCTCCAGACACAAGCAATGGCAGCCCGATGTGTATAATGATTGTGTTTTAAGAAATGACACCTGCTTACAAGCTGCGCACTTCCTGTCTTAACACCCATTAAGCGTGAGTTAAACAAGGTTACGTTTACTCATGTAGACAGACACATGTTACATCTGATACTGTATCACTTCTCCAGACACAAGCAATGGCAGCCCGATGTGGAGTGGACAGAGCAGTTTGCAGGAGCGGTCATGTACCCTACTGCCATTAACGAGAAGTGGACTCCACCCCCATGGAACGGTACTGTCAATGAAGCTATATGTTTAATTTAGGTGGCTCTTTGTTGTTGCTAGTCCAATGTCTGCCTGCACTCTATCTGTGGTGGTCATCCTTGGGCTAAGATACCATTGCCCCTTCTTAGTCCGTAGTGATGTTTCTTATAATTCACTGCATGTCAGTTTGGATAAAATAATCTGGAACATGACATTTTGAATATATATCTGTATTATTTTGAAAGAAATGTACACCATGACTTATTTAATTTCCTTTTCTGCCTCACAACCAACAACTCAACTCCAAACCACCCACTGCTCTAACATAACCTCCACCTCCTCCACCACTACCATGTCCACCACCATGTCCACCACTCCCCCAAACTACTGCCAACCACCCCCCCCAATCACCTCCACCTCTTCCACCCCCACCCAAACCCCAAAACCTCCTCCTGCCCCACCCCTCCCCTCCACCCCAGACAAGGACGCCCCCGCGGAGAAGGACGTGTCCAACCTGACCATCAACTTCGGGCCCCAGCACCCGGCCGCCCACGGCGTGCTGCGGCTGGTCCTGGAGCTCAGCGGGGAGTCGGTGAAGAAGTGCGACCCCCACGTGGGGCTGCTGCACCGGGGCACAGAGAAGCTCATCGAGTACAAGACCTACCTGCAGGTAAGACGGGATGAGCCTTCAGGATGGTCCCGGATGACGGAGGAAGGTATAATGAATCAAAAAGGATTCACTTTTATAACATGAATAATATATATTTATACATAGTACAGGAAAAATGTTTACCAGAGTGTTTAAAGATCCTGTGTTAAACCAGAATTCTTTAAATGAAAGCCCTTCTTCCATTGATGTATGCCAGTAGAGAAGGCAGAGGCTCTCGTCTGACCTGCTGTGTGTCTGTGTGTCCAGGCACTGCCCTACTTCGACCGTCTGGACTACGTGTCCATGATGTGCAACGAGCAGGCCTACTCGCTGGCCGTGGAGAAGCTGCTGAACATCCAGGCTCCTCTCCGGGCTCAGTGGATCAGAGGTACGGGCGGGTCCCTGGCCTGAACATCACCCCCCACCCCCCCTTCATTTCCTCATGGAATTGCATCTGTGTGACCGCTAGATATTATTTGCAATTGTGCAAAAACATTCCTTCCACTGTTAGTACCACTACACGGTGTGTGCATTGCACAGGTTAATTAACATTTTGTTTGCATTTCATTATTGGTACATTAATCAGTGCATTAAATTAGGGCTGCAACTAGCGATTATTTTAATAATCGATTAAGCGGTAGATTATTTTTTCAATTCATCGATGAATCGGATAAAAAAAGAAACATTTGTAATTGGCGCATCTTTATTCAAAAACTGAACATTACTTCAAATTCACAGTGCAGACTGAAGTGTAAAAACACCAGGTTATTGCTCCAACGTCCCGGAACTATTAAAAGTAATATTAAATGATAAAAAAATAAAAAAAACATAACTGGGATAACATAAAAAAAAATACAATGTATGATATACATTTATATATATATACTGTATATAAGGGATGTCCATGGTTAACCGATAAGATCTTTGACCGGTAAATACTAACCGTTAAAACTGAATTAAATCATCTTAATTTCTCTCAGATGACAGGAGATCGTTAATTTTTATTGGGATTGATACAACTATTGATACTTTTTTATTATTTTGTTGAAATAGAACTCGTATTATTGCTTTAATTGCTGATAAGATGATCATAGCTCAAGATAGGACGTTAAACAGGTCATAATTCCATCTTTACTATCTATTTATATTGCTGGGAAAACAAGTTTTCGCCAAAAATCATTTTTTTTTAAACACATTAATCATATTACTGAGCCGACCTGAACACATCACATTTGACAATGTATGCTCCTTTTTTTAAGCTAACTAGCTCTATATCCTGCCGATTGTAGTGTGGATTTGAAAACAGGATTACTATTTTTAACCGACGGGACTTTCTACACCGTCCGGTTGTGTGATTACTACCGCTGCTAATTGACTGTTGATGCACGCGGTGCCAACTCCGAGCCCGCCTGCACACCGTCTGCAGCAGCAGCAGCTGACAGTTTTCGGTTGGACCAGGGGTGTCAAACTCATTTTAGCTCAGGGGCCACATGGAGGATAATCTATTCCCAAGTGGGCCGGACCGGTAAAAATATGGCATAATTATGTAAAATTAAACATGCTGTGAGCACACCAAACACAGGTTTCCCATTTACTTCCGTGAATAAAAAGGACGATGACCATTTTTCTTGGAAAATTCTGCACTCTGTGTCCACTTTTCGTCTTTTTGACAGAGACATTTTGGGGCAATGAGAGTGCCAAAGCGCATAATGTTGAAAGTATAAGGCAGAACGACAAGGTAGCTCCGGGCTAGCTGCACTACCTGTTTATACTTGCTCCCTGCTCAGCCCCGGTATAAAGTTTGCTTGCTTAAAGGTCCCATGACATGAAAATCTCAATTTATGAGGTTTTCTAACATAAATATGAGTTCCCCTAGGCTGCCTATGGTCCCCCAGTGGCTAAAACTTGCGTTTGGTGTAAAACGAGCACTAGCTGTTCTGCTCGCCTTTGGAAAAAACGGAGGCTCAAGCGCGCTGATTTGGAAATCTGTGCTCATGACGTCATGAGGAATCTCAGCTCCTCCCCTTACTCTGCCTGGCCCGCCCAGAGACGTTGGCCCGCCAATGAGACTCGACCGTGCGAGCGCCACATGTGTGTGTGTGAATACACATACTGTAACGCAAGTGTTTCTTGTCGGTTCTTTGACGTGTCTTGTATTTCCACAACGAGACTGTCGTGGGGGTTATCGGAGCCATGGTTGAGAAGGAATTGGGGGAAAGGAACTTTGGTTTGACTCGCTGAAGTACATGAACTGCGACATGCCGCCGGTTGCCGCGAGGCACCATCGCCCGGCAGCCGGCAGCAGGCAGCGCGCGGTTCAGTCGACTTCAGGTTGATGTGAAAGTGGAAGAACCAGAGACGTCGCAGAACCCGACAAAGTCGTTTGTGATTCATAATATCGTCTGGAGGCGCACACAATATGTTATATGATATAGATATCTAGGCTATGTATTATATGATATTATTTAGATATAGAGCTCCAGGACTGTAACGCAAGTGTTGTACACTTCCTTGTTATTTGGATAACCGTTCTGCTGTTGGTGTGATGGCGCATCACGTCGGACTCTCGTCTCTGGTATTTCTACAACGAGACTCGTATTGGGGGTTATCTCAGCCAAGGTTGAGAATGAATTGGGGGGAAGGAACTTTGGCTTTGACTCCCTCAAGACCATGAACCACGACAAGGAGGAGAAAGGGATCTTTGCCGGGCAGCGCTTATGCGCCTCCGGCGGTGGTCCCTCAGCGGGGCTCAAGCGGGAGACATTCGCCGCCAACAATCCCTTTCTCCTCCATGTCGTGGTTCATGTTCTTGAGGGAGTCAAAGCCAAAGTTCTTTCCCCCCAATTCATTCTCAACCTTGGCTGAGATAACCCCCAATACGAGTCTCGTTGTAGAAATACCAGAGACGAGAGTCCGACGTGATGCGCCATCACACCAACAGCAGAACGGTTATCCAAATAACAAGGAAGTGTACAACACTTGCGTTACAGTCCTGGAGCTCTATATCTAAATAATATCATATAATACATAGATATCTATATCATATAACATATTGTGTGCGCCTCCAGACGATATTATGAATCACAAACGACTTTGTCGGGTTCTGCGACGTCTCTGGTTCTTCCACTTTCACATCAACCTGAAGTCGACTGAACCGCGCGCTGCCTGCTGCCCGCTGCCCGCTGCCGGGCGATGGTGCCTCGCGGCAACCGGCGGCATGTCGCAGTTCATGTAGCCTACTTCAGCGAGTCAAACCAAAGTTCCTTTCCCCCAATTCCTTCTCAACCATGGCTCAGATAACCCCCACGACAGTCTCGTTGTGGAAATACAAGACAAGTCAAAGAACCAACAAGAAACACTTGCGTTACAGTGTGTGTATTCACATTGATGTGGACGTTGAAGAACCAGGAACGTCGGAGAACCCAACGCGGTCGTTTGAGATTCATAATATCGGCTCACACAGCTTTTGGCCGTGATAATATATATTATATGATATAGATATCTGTGTAGGCTATATGATAATATTTAGATATAGAGCTCCAGGACTCCCGTGTGTTCTAGAATATTTACAGAACACGGCTAAAGGGTGTGCGCCTCGCCATTGCGATACATCCACTGTAAACAGAGCGCATGGTGGCTGCAAGCTGCTCAGGGCCACACCCCCACCCTCCTCCTTGACACGCCCACCGAAACAGCGCATTTGGGGGAAGCTCAATGTGCGACTGGCTCGGAGTGGCTGTAACTCTGCACCACGGCTGAATTTAGGGAACGTCTTTGAATACTGTGTTAGTTGCCCACTAATACCTATATTAAAGAATACATAAAATAGCATGTCATGGGACCTTTAACATAATTGCTATTGCGACTTCTAGTGGACACATTAAGAACAGCAGTTTCCTTCATTGAAAAATAGCAGATCATTTTACGTTACATTCCAAAGCGACTTCCAGTTACACACAATTGTCCAGTAGTTCAATGTACAACAAATTAATCAGTGGCAGTCAATGCAATCCATGTAATGATAGGAAGGATTTTTATAAAAAAAATTATAACTTTTTTTAAATTATTTTTATTTTTTTTACAATACTGTACTTCACAAAATCATCTCGCGGGCCGGATTAAACCCGTTCGCGGGCCTGATCCGGCCCGCGGGCCGTACGTTTGACACCCCTGGACTAGACGGATACTGAGTTGAAGGAGTTTTTTTTTTTAACCCAAAGACGGTGAGGTACAACACTTTTATATAGGCCTACAGTCCAGTGTTAAGATATGACCAAAATACAAGCTGTGGTCGCTCACACTAAAGCTCGCTGTGGGCGTGCATGAACCGTGAACCAACCTGTCGGCGGCTGGCTGTAAACCGGGCCGAGCCTACGAGTGACGTATTAATCGCGCGACTCAACGAATCGATGACCAAACTCGTTGCCAACGCTTTTAGTAATCGATTTTATCGATTCGTTGTTGCAGCCCTACATTAAATGAAAAATGTTAAAATAAAAAAAACACTTGACAGAAAGTTACCAACATTTACTTTACCGATTTGATCCTCTCATTTGTAGGGGCCTCCCCTGGGGTATATACCATTATTGTGAATGCTTTATATATGTGTTTGTGTGTGTTTGTGCGCACAGTTCTGTTCGGAGAGCTCACACGCATCCTGAACCACATCATGGCCGTCACCACGCACGCCCTGGACATCGGCGCCATGACCCCCTTCTTCTGGCTGTTCGAGGAGCGGGAGAAGGTACGCTGCGCTCTCTGGCTCTCTCGTTCCGGTTCAACCCCCCCTCATCGTGGACCACTGTTCATAACCCCGTCCAAGACCGTGACCTCCCTGACCTCTCTCTCGCTCTGCCCTCCAGATGTTTGAGTTCTACGAGCGTGTGTCGGGGGCCCGGATGCACGCGGCCTACGTCAGACCGGGCGGTGTACACCAGGTAGAGACGGCCTCCTCTCCATCCGCCCCTCCATTCTACTGCCTTGCTCCTTGGGCAAGATGCCTAGCAACCCCTTACCTTCACCGTCTCGACAAATGGCTTTGTATAGTAGCATATGCTAAACGACTGATTTGTGTGTGTGTGTGTGTGTGTGTTCTCCTGTCCTCCAGGACATGCCCCTGGGCCTGATGGACGACATCTACGAGTGGTGTAAGAACTTCTCCATCCGAATCGACGAGGTGGAAGAGGTGAGGGGGCTCCGACCTCTTGGGGTCTCCTCCTAGACCCCGTCCACACGGGCGAAAACTATCCGTTTTCCTTTGATGCGGTTCAGGAATATCTCTGTAAAGACGGATTCATTGCGAAACCGCAGCGAGCTGTAGAAACGCTGTAGTAGACATTCCAGGCCCTTAAGGGGCGCTGCTTCTGCTACAAAACTCCAGCAAAAAGAAAATGAAGAAGAGGCGAGCACGCGCGTAAAGCCTACGCGCTGTTTACAAACATACAGTTCGAGTACCCCTTGGTAGCGCTTCGTGGTGGATCTATATAGTTTTGGTGTATGTGTCTGTCCGTAACTTTTTAGCTAATTTTGGTAGCGGAGCAAAATTAAATATTGCACGAGCAAACCAACAAGGGGCCTTATCTGGTGCAGAATCGTCACAAGCATGTAGTCCGCCATCATTGTTGTTGTCGTCCTGAGACGCCGCAGGCTAGCCAATCACTAAGGCTAGAGGTTTGGGGCGATGGCGTCAGCGTTTGCGTTTCAGGCGTCCGCACGAATCCTAATGCGAAAGTTCCGTTTTTATTTGAATCCACCCTGGGACCTGGTTTCAGAAAAGTGCGTTTCCGGGCACCGGATCCGCCCGATCTGTCTGGACGGTCGGCCCGAACGAACAAGACTTATTCGGTTTCACAAAATACTCGTCTCTGATAGGACGGGGCCCTAGTATCTCTCCTTTTCTATGATTCCCCCTCTGCCAATGTCATGTTCTCTGAGCGCCTCACTGTTGAAGCTCAAATGGTGTCGAGCTCATTTATCTGGTCTAGCGTGGGCCACGCAGGTGTTCTGACAGCAGGGGGCGCTGCTGTATGCCATCGGCGGAGGAGAGTTTAAAGCAGGCCTGTTGGGTGACTTTGTGTTGTGGGGTTCCCTCCTCTCTGGCCAGATGTTGACCAACAATCGCATCTGGAAGAACCGCACGGTGGACATCGGCGTGGTGACCGCTGAGGAGGCCCTCAACTACGGCTTCAGGTAGTCCCGTGTGTGTGTGTGTGTGTGTGTGTGTGTGTGTTTGTGTGTACACAAGCATTTCTGCGTTTTTGTAGCCCTGCTTAATCTTTCTGTCTTGGTCAGGGGACTGTTGAAAATTTCCATGAAACAATTTCCCATGGAAGCGATAAAGTTCATTGGATCTGAATGAACGTGTATGCAATGATTCACAAGTCATCGTTTTACTAAAAAGGATAGAATACGATTTTAGATTTTAAACATCTTTTAAACATTTTCCACGAGCCACGTTAAAAACCACAATAATTTACAAAACATTATGCACGCAATGCAATCCTGCGACCAGTATCGGAGCCTGGGTGGTCCTGATGTTGCCCCTCGACCGGCCCTGACCCGTTCCTCTGTCTCCTCAGTGGTGTGATGCTGAGGGGCTCGGGCATCAAGTGGGACCTGAGGAAGAGCCAGCCCTACGACAAGTATGACGAGGTGGAGTTCGACGTCCCCATCGGCAGCAGGGGGGACTGCTACGACCGGTGGGTGCTAGTTATTCACTAAGCCTGTCTGGTTGTATGTTGTACTGGACCAGTGTTAATTTTGTCAGCTATTTTAGATTTAGTCTTAGTCTTTTGACGAAAATGCTTAGTATATTTAGTCACATTTTAGTCATTGTTTTCCTTTGTAGTTTTAGTCTAGTTTTAGTCGACGAAAAGTCCTTACATTTTAGTCAACTTTTAGTCATTACTTTTAGTCAAAATGTTTTCTCTTTTTAAACTAGTTAAATTAGGCTAACCCTATATAGGCTATATGGACACCTGCTAAGTTGTTCCACTCAAATAGGGTACTAAAGTGAAAACGTTACGTTGTCCTGGCAACCGGATTTTCAGTTCTAAACAACCGAACGAGAGATGGCGTTCTCCATTGCTTCCATGTGTTGTTTCTTTCAAAATTAAAATAAATCAATTTCAAGAGGTGAAAATCACTACCAATCGAAAAATGTCGAGGCGTTCATGTATTCCCCTGGGGTATTAAAAGGAAAAGTTTGTAAACGTTAGTTTAGTTTAGTTATTTTTTTAATATGAAGACAATCTATTCTCAATATTACTTACATCATTGGTAAAGCAAACTCACAAATCAATTCGCAAAAAGATTGTTCCTTTTCTATAAAGGGTTCGTGTGGCATAGGATTTCCCCTTGTTAATTTGGTTTGTGTAGAACCGAAAATCTGTTGCTCTCGAAACGTGACGTCACACTTTAGTACTCTTGTCTGTTCAGCCTTCAAAACGATAGCTGGTAAATTGTGAAAAATGCATTAAACTGTAATCAGAAAACGCGGTTATATGCTATAAACCCTATAGTATCTTGGGTATAAAGGCTGGGACGAATTTCAAAGTCCACCTTATGTTGAAGTATAGACCGTGGCGATTCCCATTGAAACGAATGGCGCGGTGATTTTCTTCAAAACGAGAGCCGGTAAATTGTGAAAAATGAATTAAACTGTAATCAGACAACGCGGTTATATGCTATAGACCCTAGTATCTGTGGAATAAAAGCTGGGAAGAATTTCGAATCATGTACAATGCATAACGTTAGCTCATAGCTGAGTGGACCATACCTCCCGTTGCCAAGTCGTAGCTAAGGTCCGTCCTATTTACTGGAGGAGTGAACAGTTGCATAAGAACATTACGGGAGTGTACTGATTGGAAAATATCGTGCATTTTGAATGTCCAAATAGCACACCAATAACATTTTCGTCCCGTCTCGTCTCGTCAACGAAAACAAAATGACATTTCGTCATCGTTTTTATTATCACAGATCTATTTTTAGCTCGTCAACGTCTCGTCTTAGTCACAGAAAAAAGGTTGTTGACGAACATTTTTCGTCATATTTTTTCGTTGACGAAATTAACACTGTACTGGACGTAGTTCATGTACCGAGGGTTTGTTCTGTGAAAAAGATTGTTCCTCTTTGATGTCTTTTCCCCGTGGGGGAAGAACTGCCCCCATCTTATCATCTGATCTTTCTATCTTGGTCGTCTTTTTTCTATACCGGATATAGTGACAGGCGGAAAGTACAGGTTGTGTATGAGGATGTTTAACTGTGATATTAGCGAAGTGCCCTCGCCTCTTCGTCTGCTTTTTGTAGTGTTTTAAGGAAGGGTGGCAGTCTTACAGAACCATCTGTCGCTGTTGAACGTTTACTGGGGAAGTATTGGTTAGTTCTTCATTTTGAGTGAGATCCTTTGGTGGGATCATTGGCCATCATGAGAAGGGTGCATCCATGCATTGTATTACTTGTTCAATGGTTGAACAAAGTTTCGGATCTATGTCGGATTCGGCAGGTAGCCAAAGCTGTGGTTTCGATACCGAAAGCAGTGTTTCCCCCAGAAAATGTCTTAGTCAAGGTGGTCAAGGAGCCGGGGGGGGGGGGGGGGGGTCTCCGTTTCAATTCCATTCAAAAAGCCTTATGGCACGACCATTGTTGTAACAGTATTACTGATGCATTATTGATCTTTAATTTTTACACCTGATGGAAGTATGTTTTCTATGTTTTCCCTATTGTTGTTAAGGCAGCCGCCTTAACAACACAGTACTGGGGGAAACACTGGAAAGTGGGAGTGGTATCGGGACATCTCTAGTTAATATCGATATCTTTGAGTACCGCCCAGCCCTAACTTCAACATACGTGTGTGTGTGTGTGTGTGTGTGTCCGTGTCCGTGTCCGTGTCCGTCAGGTACCTGTGCCGCGTGGAGGAGATGCGACAGAGCCTGAGGATCATGATCCAGGCCATGAACAAGATGCCCCCCGGGGAGATCAAGGTGGACGATGCCAAGGTGGCACCGCCCAAGAGATCAGAGATGAAGGTGAGGCCGGGGTCACACACTAGACACGGGACAGGACGGCCCGTGAAGGACCACAACGCTTGTCTCGGCCTGACACCATAACACATTTTTCTGGGCGATGAATTGCCCCAGAAATGATTGCCATAAGCGATAATATTGCAGTTTTTCAACTAATATAATGATAATGGCATAATAATGCAAGTACACCCTTTCGAAGATCAATAAACTTTTATTTTTAAAGAACACTGGAACTGGACGTCTGGAAAACATTTAAAATATCCAGAATAAATTAACAAAACAACCAAAAACAATAAATAAAATGGACTCTTTTAACAAAAAATACTCAAGGGGGTTTACTCGTTGTGCCCTTTAATTATGAGCCCGAGCCCGATTTCAACCCGAAATTTGTTATTTAGTTATTTGTTATTTAATATATATATAGATGTGTAGAACGCCGGTCATTATCGGGAAAATAAGCCCTGAAAGGGCTTGTTTTCGATAATGGCCGGCGATGTTCTATACATTATCCCGCTTATTACACGGCTACTTGCCAAAACTAAAAAATAACTTCACATGGTGTGTCTTTTTACAATTTATTCATTAGCAGCATATGTAGTGTTGATCAGCAGAGAAATAGTCCGCCAAAGACGTTGACGTTGCTTCGCAACCGATGACGCTGGGGTTGAAAAGTTACCTGACTAGTATCCATGCAATTGAACGGAGCGTTCCACGGCATTGAGAAGACCCGTGTAATAAAGACCTATAATATTTCTGTTCATGGCATAGATTTCTTCTCAGATTAGGCCAATAAAGCAATGATTTAAAAAAAAAAAGAGGTGAGTGAGAATGGAAATTATTGTAGCCGGCAAAGAATTATCGCTTTAATTTATCGCGCAATTAATTGATTTATTGCTTATCGCGACGGGCCTACGCTTGTCACATACACCCCAACCGACTTAAACCGTTTGCCGTTCATGCGTGGGAGAACGTATGCCTGTCTGTCAACCGTGGGTACAATATCGCCTTGTCCTCCACCGTCCCCCCAGATGTCCATGGAGTCTCTGATCCACCACTTCAAGCTGTACACGGAGGGCTACCAGGTGCCCCCCGGGGCCACCTACACCGCCGTGGAGGCCCCCAAGGTGGGAGAACCGCCGCCGCCGCCCCACCTCCTACCTCCTACCTCCTACCTCCCTCCATCTTCTTATTATCCTTTTAGATTTGCAGCACAGCGTTGCCGTCGGGATGTGATCTATTTTATTAGAACTAATAAAATAAACGGTTTGTTCATTTTTTCTTCTTTCATGGTATTACTGAAGTAGAAAACAAAGTCTGTGTGTGTGTGTGTCTTCCTCTGCAGGGAGAGTTTGGTGTGTATCTCGTCTCCGATGGCTCCAGCAGGCCCTACCGTTGCAAGATCAAAGCCCCCGGATTCGCCCACTTGGTGGGTACAATGCATCAATATTTTATTTTAATTTTTTATGTTTATGTTTTTATTATTCATGTTTTTTTTATGTTTTAATGCTGACATTTTGGGGGTGGGATTATTGGGAGTTATTATGATTCGTAGTAATTGTAAAGTTAATAAAAAAAATTCATAGTACAGTTAATAATTAATTCAATTGATTATAGATTAAAATCTGTTAGTAATGTACTTTTCAGTTGTTAATGTACCTTTCAAGAATGTCTGTGGGGCTTTCTAGTTCCGTCATTGTAAACAGTGTTTTAAAGTCTAGGCCTGTTTGGCTGAACTCCTCGTCAAACCACTTCCGTGAGCCCCGACTGTTTAGTGGTCTGCTTGTTCAACATTAACAAGTGAGTTCACCTTCTCTTCCTCCAGGCTGCCCTCGACAAGATGGCCAAGGGACACATGTTGGCCGACGTGGTGGCCATTATCGGTGAGACTTCCGCACCAAACCTCGACAGGCTGAGTGCCTGGGGGCTCGCTAGCTGCTCTGCCTGTGGTGAGGCCTCGCTAAACCACGGCGTATCTTGTTCTCTGTGTTCCCCAGGTACACAAGACATCGTGTTCGGAGAGGTGGACCGTTGAGGCGGCCTGAAACCCAGACAACGACTTCCTTTATGTTGAAGAGCTCCCGATTTCAGCCGCACCCACTCTCTATCTCTTTCTCTCTCTCTCTCTCTCTCATCTCACGCTCGGCTGTAGGTTTGTCCCGATCCACCTTTCAAAGTAGGGAGATGGAGACTCCGGCTCTTAATCAATCAATGTACAACGCCTAAATAAACCCTAATAAATATTTTATGACCTATTCATTGTAAATCATTTTCTTTGTTTTTTTACGTGGTGAATGTTAAGCCACCAGGATGATCCACATGGTCACAAGCCGATGTATAGATGTGTGTATACAGTATATAGGGGACGGCTGAGAGCAGGGCAAGCTGAGTGCTTCATAGAGATAAAAGGATGCCCTTCTTCTGGTGTGCCGATCAGGGTAGGGGAGTGGTCTGACGCGATCTTAGCGGAATGGACATAGAGCTGGAGACCACAACTTCCCCTTGGGGTTTTTAAGAGAAGACAAAAGCGGCACATATTCTCTAGAATTCAAAAGTACGAAAAAGGCTTTGTTTCATTTCAGGCTCGTCCTTGCCCAGTCTGGTTAAGGCAGTCCGTTGATTTGCATGAGAAGATACATTAAAGTTTACGCTCTTGGTCGTAATGATGGCGGGCAGTCGGCCGACTCTCTCAGCCTTAGTGCTCTGGATGCATTTCTGCAGTGTTGGTGAGTATCTGATACGTTTCTGATACACTTGTAGGTTTCTGACTATCTGATATAAGATTGGGTGGCTGATATATTGCCGAATATCTGATTATATTTGAGACTTAGTATTCATCAACTTTTGAGTGGGATTTATAAATGGTTTATTTGTTTAAACCGGAAATGGTATAATAAGAAAGATTAGAAAAAGGACCGAAAGTAGTTCATAAACATTGAAATCATCATAGCCACATCAAATCTATTTTAATGGGGCCTATGATTCACTTTAATTTATTCCATTTTTAATTTTTACTGTACCAAAAATAACCTTATAGGCATATAGCTATAGGGGCAGATTTAATAAAAATATCTTAATTGATCATTTCTGGCTAAGTAAAGCTTGATGGGTGACAGGACCAGGAGGTTGTAATGGATTATGTTGTGTAAAATGTCTTGTGACGCACATTTCAAGTTTTGTTATCAAGTATTGAGTGGTCTACAAATTTAGTAAAACAACGCAAAAACAAGCAATTAAAAATATTAATTAAAAACAAAGTCAAATATTCAGTTCTATATTTCTAAAGGAGAGCACGGGGAGCCTTCACACTTGAAGGCCATCAAAACTTGAGGGGAGATGGGCAACATGATTGAATGATCGCTACACTTCTAAACCTACAAGGAACATGACTGGGCTCCTGTTGGTCTGACGTCAGGCCCCGATATCAGGCCTGTGTTGCCTAATAGTTGGCACCTCCCACCTAGCATGCAGCAGCTGACACAGGTTTTTGTTCTCCAGTTGACACTTGGGTAACACTTTATAATAAGGTTGCCATAATAAATAGCAAACTAGTCATTGCCTAACCCTTTGTTAATATTTGTTAATTGTTACTAAAATATCTATTTGGCACAAGTTATCGCTTTTTCATCATTAATTAAATATTAGTTGTTTGCATAACCCCAACCTTAACCCACGACCCTAACCCTAACACACAGCCCTAACCCTAACCATAACACACGTTCCTAACCCTAATGCATGACCCTAACCCTAACCAGCGACACTGCCCAGTGAAAAAAAAAAAACGATTCACTTGTGCCAAATAGATATTTTAGTAACAATTAACAAATATTAACAAAGGGTTAGGTACTGACTAGTTTGCTATGGCACCTTATTATAAAGTGTTACGACACTTGTCTTACTTCACTCAATCACCCAAATCTTACACTTAAACGTGTTCAAATCTATCCTAAAAAAAAGTTGCACCCATTAAAAACCTCTAAAGAATGCATAGACAAATATTAAACTAGTCTTGGAGTTATGTGCACGATGGATATCTGGTTCCGTATTAACAGAACTGCAACTACCCTTCCTGCTTTGCTTGTGCGAGGGCTAACCCTGAACCCAACCTTTACCACCCGTCTGCTGTAATGGAGGCTGGGAAGACCTTGCAGGACAGACTGGTAGAACTTGTGTTATTGGATCTGATCACGCTAGTTGGTGTTGGGCACTTTTGAAGCGTTCCCAAGAATGACGATTGGGAAGTAAGGAGGACTTTCTACTCTACCGGACACGTGCACACAAATATATCAAACTTGATTGAACTCTTCATTCCTGCTTTAGGCTTATTTTTTTCTTAGCACCCCTTGGACTGTTTTTTTAGAGAATTAGCAGTGAATAAGCACACCTATTGACCGTTGTTGAATAGGTGTGCCTTTTGGATCTTCACCCCACAGACGCAATACCTCAGTTTGTTTACAGTGACTTTTCTTAAGTCATCATGAATTAAGTGAACGCTTTTGTTCTCACAGTCCTACTCTTCACCTCTTCCACAATCTGTGCCAACATTTCAGAAAAGTAGTGTTTACCCTCGTGTCAACAGCTGGATGTTGTTGAAAGGTTGTCACGGCAACTTGTTCAAGACAAGTGTCTGTCTTCACTTTCGACCAAATATCTGATATCATGTTTCTGTTTACCCATTAGAAAAGCCTTTAATGGGACGAGCAGCACACTGGAAATACGTTGTCAAACTAGTTTTCTCCCTCTGGCTCGATTTAGTCTAATCATACCTTAACTGTTTTAGTTCCCACGGCCCCGCCCATGCCAAAAAATCTATGAACCTCATTCACCTAGCTGCTTTCCTAACGCTGGCTTGGGGAGGAAAACAGAACAAAGAGTTCCACACTCAGGCCCACTTTGGAGAAGACCGCCCAATGATTACACATGTAAGTTAGCACACAAAGAAGATGATTGCAAAATGAAATGCAGGAAGGCTGCACTAGGGAGTGGCCTTTTTGAAACGTCGTCGTGAAATAGAAGGCTCTTTATGGGTTAAAAAAGGGCTTTATTATAACATCCTATGACCAACTCACCTTATGACCAACTTAAGATAGATAGAATCTGAGTGTATCGTTTGCATGGTCCATTTGCTGTTTGGAAAGCCAAATATATGTTGAAACTAAATCTCATGTTTGTTTCGGAGACACTTTAAAAGCAATGCAGTCGCAGGTCAAAGTGTCTCTCTTCCCCTTCTCTGCTCCTCCACCCCCACCACCTCCCCAATGCCCTTCTCTATTTTTCTTCCTCTTCTCGTCTTCTATCCTCTGTGGTCTGTCTCTACCACAGCGGGAAACTCTGCAGCAGCCATTGCTGCTCTCTTGTCTTAAACACTCACAGACACTAATAGAGATGCAGATGTGAACCCTTTTTCACACCACCAATTAAGACCAAGTAAAGCCTTTGAGTCCGGATTCTATTACAAAGGACAAAAGCTCTTCTTGTGTCAAAGCTCACTACAAAACAGCACGCGCACACGCACACGCACACGCACAAATTGAATATGAAAAAACTCAGGTTAGGATTGTGAAAGGGATTATGTATGATGAAGTGCAAAATATAAGGGTATCAAGTCAAATTTATTGCATCTCTTCATTAATATTAGTTATTTTCCATAAATGTTTGGTATAGTCTATACACTATACCAAACAGTAATACGGGTCCTGTGATTTAATATATCAGGTTTGTTTTTCGTGTTTCTGAGAATGTCACTCACGACTGGACATTAGTAACATTATACAACATCAGAATAATTAATAATAGTTTATTTGCTTAATATAATTTTTTTGGGAAATTTTATTTAACCAAAAGATAAATGTACAGCACTGTTTTTACTAGAATAAAAACAAGCATTTAAATGAACCCGTGATCAAGAGCCTTGACCAATGTTTCAGTTTAGTTTAACTGTCAAATTGTTGTGTGTTGGCCTATGGATTAGTCATAACAAATTGCTTCTCTTAATTGTATTGCTTTATTGTAGAAATTGAAACTCGTAATCATATTTCTAGCCTACATTTAAATAATATTTTAAATTATTATTTGGTAAGATTTGACGCCGTAGAATTGCAGTAAACTTTACCCAACCGTTAGAAACATCTAGGCTACCCTTACCTCAGACAGTTCGGCTCCCTTTTTTTTTATCAATTGCTACTTCGAATAATACTTAGTGTATAGTACCCCCGTTAGCCCAATAGAGGCCAGTATTACACTCACACCGCTCAATGACTTCCTCTGTGCAGCGGCGCTGACGGAGCCTGAGGTGTGCTACCTTCTGGACGGCATCCTGTTCTTCTACGGGATCATCCTGACCGTGCTCTATTTCAGAATCAGGGTGAGTAGTTTAATGTGCTTCTGTTAAGCTTTCTTTTATATTGTTTTTTAATTCTTGTCTTTATTGTTGAGGAAAAGAAAGGAGGGGGGGGGGGGCTTTTAACTTGACCCTTCTGCATGAAAAATAAAATACAATTATGTCTGATAATTTTGCGAGGTGACGTCTTTCGGAATGGAAAAAGGAAAGCTTAACAAGGTCCACACACGCGCTTCTATCACCAATAATTTTTTTTTCTCTCACTCCTCAACCAGCGTCAACAGATGAGTCGTTCGAATGCTCAAACTCCTCCAATAAAGGGGAAGAAGGTACACAAACACGCACACAATGAACACACCCACAATGAACACACACAATGAACACACACAATGAAACCACTCACACAAACAAGGAACACACACACACACACACACACACACACACACACACACACACACACACACACACACACACACACACACACACACAATGAACACATTCACACAAACAATGAACACACACACGTACAATGAAAGCACACACTGAAATAAATCACCATCACCCTTATCTTTCCCACTACCACACATCCTCTGAGCATGAAAACCAGAAATTCAACTCATCCTCTCACCTCCCATACGTCTACCCGCCCTTTAATTTAAAGAACTGTTTGTTCGGCATGTGTTGGTGGGTCTGCATTTGTATATGTGGTGGTAAACTTTTTTATGTTTGCGTCCCAAACAGCCAGCGGAAGAAGGCGTATACACGGTAAGCAAACTCAACGGGGGCAATGGAACAACACCTGGGTTCAAATCTCAGCAAGGATCAGATTTCTAGTTTGTAGGTCTTCAACATGTGTTCACCTTGGCTTGCTTTCAATTTCAACGACAGGTAGTTTCGGCTTTCTGTGAGTGTGTGTGTGTGCGTGTGTTCAGTGTGTGTGTGTGTGTGTGTGTGTGTGTGTGTGTGTGTGTGTGTGTGCGTTTGTGACCCTGAAACTTGTCTTTGGGTGTGCGCGAAAGTGTGCAAAGCGTCGGTGGGACACTGTGTGTCTGTGAATAGTGTGTGTGGATGTGATAAAGAACTGAAACTGACCTCATGTGTCTCATGTTGTCTCCCCCCCACAGGGCCTGGCATCTCACACTCAGGACACATATGAGACGGTCGGCATGAAGAAGAATCCAAACATGTGAACCAGTCGGTTTCAGCTCCGTCGGTTTGTGAGGCTGACAACCAATGTATAAACTATATTATCCATAGTCATTCTAACAATATTAATGTATAAACTATATTATCTAGTCATTCTAACAACATTAATCTATTAACTGTATTATGCAGACATTCTAACACAAACGTATAAACTATATCATGCATGAACTATATTATCCATAGTCATTCTAACAGCATGAATGTCTAAACTATATTATTCATAGTCATTTTAAAAACATTAATGTATAAACTATATTATCCATAGTCATACTAGCGACATTAATTTATCAACTTTATTATCCATACTCATTCGAACAACATTAATGTGTCAACTATATTATGCTTACTTCTTCATTCTTCTGTGTGGAAATGTGTCTAGGCGAAAATAAGAAGCGGGAAAACACCCGATGCTCTCCTTCGAATCCTTTGCAAATATTTATGCATATCAGGGCAGGCAAAGTTGAGCCTGTAGTGCCTTTGTTTGTGTACAACAACACATGTGTTGTCGCATGCGTTGCGTGTGCGTGCGCCTGGCCACACATAGACACATGGAAATACTAACATGTGAGCCGACACCAGAAGGGAGACATAGACGGGCTTTCTGCACGATGTACGATACACTAGGGGTCTGTTGAGGAGGTGATGATCTAGTGGTCGGGGTGGTGGGATGTCAAAAAAAAAAGAAAGAAAGGTGTCTGGGTTCGATCTTCAACGTTCTTCGATCTGCCTTTTGATATGTTCACACGTTCTCGAGTTCTACCAGATAAATGTTACACAGTTGGCGTAAACGTTTTTTAACACCAACTGTCTCAATGTTTTTGCTGTTGGTGAATATTTTCCATGTTATCTGTTTCTTTCTTTCTTTGGGCTGTGGCCAGATGATACTTTTAAAATTGTCATAACTTTTGTCTCAAATCAAATATGTATTGTACATAGAATATGGAAGTGGGCTTATCTGTTTCCTCTATATTTCTTCAACTCATCATATATCAGCATCACACATATTTGTTATCGCTTTAAAAACGAGTGCAATATATTTCATGTCGTTGTCATTAAAGATATAAAGGAGATATACATTTGTGTGTTTGTGGGGGCTGTGTCAATCCTCTGGTGGGGGCGCAGTGGAAACCAGCCTCTCAACCTTCCCCGCATAGTCTGACCTCACTTCCTGTTTGCGTGCCTGCGGCTGATGTACACACCAGTTGAAACCTGAGGGTGAGAACGGGCTTGCTTCAGGGTTATTTCTAGAGCAGATGCCACAGGAAGTCCCATGTGTTTGGATGGGCTCCAAAACACTGCTTCTGCATGTCCATTTCACCCTCCCAAACTGCTCACTTATCTAAATCTAACGTCTAACGCCTTCAAACTCAATTTGAATACAATTTAAACTGAAATGTGAAACTATCCTTACACTCTGACACTCACTCGTTGAAACCTGATGACCCACTCAAACTAAACAACCTTTCTTGAACCAAATATCAAGCTCTTTCTCAAAGTGAATATCTAAATAGCTGAAATGAAATGAACTATCGTACCCCCTGAAACCCTTAGTGCTGTGACCACTCCACGTGATCCTACATTAAACTGAAATGTGTTGCCTCACCAAAAAGTTTTTTCCTTCTTATATATATATGTATATGTATTTTTTTTAGCAAATCTGCTCAGTATCTTGAGAGGCCCAATTGGCAACCTGCCTCAAATGTGGAGCACACTTTAAACAGCTAAACATTTCTGGAGAAGTTATTTACTGTAAAACATAGAATCTATATGGCATCAAGACTGATACATAAGTATGATGTAATGCAGGTAGAGTACCAGAGAATTTGTGGCGGAGAGGGTTAAAAAATACATGAGTCCAACATCCCAAAAAAATGTATGATTACACTTAACACATTATCATAATTATTGTATCACAATTATCATACAATAATGCAAATATACAGTATGTTGCCCTATAAGTGGTCTGCAGCCAGCACTGACACCAACACGATGCACTCAGAGCCCCCTCCCCCTTCTCCAGCTACAGGAGGGTTTATAAGTCGCTGGTCGACTCCCTTGATTGGACCGATCCAATCTGGAACGAGAGTGGGGAAGCTGATTGGATAAAAGTGATTATTCAATCAAACAATCAATCAAAGGCAATATGAATGAATAAAGATCCATAATGGACCTCTGTGGTATGTTGGTGAGATTGATAATATGTCTCTCAGCACAACCAATGAACAAACAAAATAGTACATCTCGAACAGAGAAATTATTATGGTTTGCTGGTTCGATTATAGGCATGATTACAGAAAAGGTAAAAAGTGCATGCTCCAGGACATTATAGAGTAAATCAAAAATACTGTGGTGTGCTGGTTTCATTTTTCAGGATGGGTCGAGTGGAAGTTAGGGAGTTATGGAGTTATGTCTTCACGCCTTCAGCATTGATCAGCGTGTGTGTTGGTGTGTTGGTGTGTGATCAGCATTTCTCGTCTCAGAAGGGAATCAGACGCCACCTATTGGACAATCTATTCGATTACAATTCGATTTGTTTTTTTAATGAACAAACAGCAGGTCCACATACAGCCGGTGACTCAGACCAATACCACAGCTTCTAATCATCCTAAGGAAGATTCTTGGGATTGAAACGAGGGAATGTGTATAATATTAACCCCCCCCCCCCCCCCCCCCCCACACACACACACACACACACACACACACACACACACACACACACACACAAACACACACACACACACACACACACACACACACACACACACACACACACACACACCTTAAAGAACCTATAATACTACTTTGCATTTTATCCATGCAGTCGATGTAAAGGCAGGACGACATTCCTGGTGTCGTTCTAAGCCCTGTTGGTGCGCCGGAGCGTGTAAAGGCTAGAATATAACTGTCAGCCGCTCAGCCCGAACCGGAAAGGTGACTTTCGTGCAGTAGTGTGTGTGTGTGTGTGTGTGTGTGTGTGTGTGTGTGTGTGTGTGTGTGTGTGTGTGTGTGTGTGTGTGTGTGTGTGTGTGTGAGAGAGAGTGTGTGTGTGTTTGGGTGTGTGTGAGCGCGCGTGTGCTTGCGCGCGTGTACTTGTGCCTGTTTGGATGCGCGTGTGTGCGTGTATGTGCGTGTGCGTGTGAGTTTGAGATAGAGAGAGAGAGGGAGGGAGAGAGAGAGAGAGAGGTTGCGACAGGTGTACACCAAACAGGTAGCTGCGCCTTGTTTTTTTTTTCTTCCACGGGACGAACGTATTCCCCCCTGCCTGGCCGAGAGCAGAACAGAACAACAAGTGACGAAGATTAAAGGATTTAAACATTTTACAAAGGAACAATTGGGTGGTTTTCCCCTTCCATCTCGCGGGCTAGAGCGCGATCTAAAGGTTTAACGCACAGACGACGCACGGCCCTTCCCCCGGAGCGTCCATTTGGAGATATTGTCCTTTTGGGGGGGTGCGTTGCGTTTGATCTACTTAAAGGGGTTACTTTAAGTTCTTGATTGTGTTCTCGCTTCCCACCCGCTGACCGGGGCTGAACCTGAGGAGGAGACGCAGACGGTGTACTGGAACCCATGTCCTGCAGACATAGATAGAGCAGTGATCCCACCTTACAGCCCGACATCCCCTCAGCACTGCCTTTGGGACCCCCAGGTGGAGGATGGTATCGCTGCTCAGAGCGCTCTCTCTCTGTCTACTGGTCAGCTCCGTTTCTGGTAAGACATGGCGTTTCGCTTGTTCTTCATCTTTTCCTTACCAGGGTTGTTTAAGATTGATCTTGGTGGCTTGTTGGTGTGTTTATTTCCCTGGAAGTGCGCGTTTTGGATACTGCCCAGTTCAGTTTAATTTGAGCGATTATCATGGGGGCGTTTTATTGTATTTTCATAAAGTCTATAACGTTTAAAGTGAGGAAGATTGGCGGTTTCATGTTCATGTTTTCTTAAAATGCTCACATTTGCCTCTTGATGTATCAGCAAGGTAGGACGGAAGAGTATTGTGTGGCAATTCTGGAAAAACGGGTCGCTGTTGACCTGTCCACACCTGCCTGTGATCCAGTGTACTGATGTGTGTGTGTGTGTGTGTGTGTGTGTGTGTGTGTGTGTGTGTGTGTGTGTGTGTGTGTGTGTGTGTGTGTGTGTGTGTGTGTGTGTGTGTGTGTGTGTGTGTGTCTGTGTGTAGGTGCGCGCGCGCATGTGTGTGTGTCTGTTTGTGTGTGCGTGCGTGCCTGCATGCGTCTGTGTGTGTGCGTGTATATCGAGGAAACCCCCTCTCTGACCACACGTGTATTGGCCCTCTGTGTCTCCCTATGAGCCACAGGATGAATAGGCTGCTAGTCACCAGTGGTGTGTCAGTAGAGAGCAGGTGTCGTGTGCGGCCCAACAATGTCCCGCATGTGTAGGAAAGGCGTAGATGGCTCCAGGGAGCAGGGCGCTGGCGGAGCGCAGTAATGTCGCACAGGCAGATTCCACTCCAGCCCTTAATCCTCAGAGTGACGAACCCTAGAACACACCCACAACTAGGGAAATGGGTTATGGTTGTGTTTGGTAGAAACTGTGTGTCATCGACCAATTGTTTTTTTGGACGACTAGGAACTTCCTTTCAAGATGAAAAGACACCACGGCTTGAGATTAATTGATGCTTGGCTCCACCCCGTTTGGAGACAACAGGAGGTTGTTCAACTTTGATTGGACCGTTGCTAATTGGTTGACGTGTACGCTATTGTTCCTTAACAGTGGCACTCCGTCCCAAATATGTAGTCTTTATTAGCGTGTGCCACGTTTAGTAGTTAAATGACAAACTATAAAGATAGGATAAAGATATATCAGACCAATGATAGATTTCACCAGGGACCACCCCGTTGTCAACTAAACATATCCAAACTGTTCAGTTGTAATTGTGAACTTGCCACATGGTGTAACTAAAATACAAACAAATGCTCTTGTGTTGGGCATTGTGAAATTAAAGATGACACAACTTCATTTGTTTTCCAAATGTAACAACCATGGGGGCTCCTAATGGCGCGTTTCCACTGCAGGGTGCGGTATGGTTCGGTTCGCAAAGGTGCGGTACGGATTGCGTTTCCACCGCCAAAAGTGGGCGTGACCCGGACTGAGCCATACTCGTTTTTCCCTCGTCTTCAGTACTCCTCCGTTGGGGTACTGAGACGCCTGAAAGGGTGCCGGAAAATTCGAGCTACACACCTCCGTTGATTGGTCGACAGAATCGTCACTTCCGGGCGACGTGGGGATAAAAACAAACAAACAGTAGCCTCGAGGTATTATTCTTTACAATGAACATGTCACGTTAAACGCTTGCTTGGGCGAACAAGGAGGTGGAGACGTTCCTCTGCATTCTTGGGGAGGAAGACGTTGTTTACGATGTTTAGTAGCTACCGCGGCGATCGACATTCGGCCTAACATAAAGGGTACTGTCGGCGGTAGAAATGCGACCTCGGAACTGAGCTTGGCTATACCGCCCCCTCCCTACCGGACTTAGGCGAACCGAACCGTACCGCACCCTGCAGTGGAAACGCGGCATAAGAGCCCCTTCTGGCCCTCCACTGGGCCAGATGTCCCTTTAGATCATCACTGTTCCACATCATTTGTGAGTCCTATTTATCTATATCAGTAGTGACTAATCATTTGAAAAGACAACAAGGACACAAAACATTTAACCGCTAAAAGGTTCATTGAACAGGAGCATGCCATGAGGGATCCACCAGTTATTCTAGTTGGTTTGTATACACAAACAGAGGCTTCACAGACTGGCAGGGGTTAGCTTTGCGTCTGGGACCAGTCCGTTTAAAGGCGACACTGTGCATGTTTCTGGGTGTGTTCTCTCTCTCTCTCTCTGTCTGTCTGTCTGTCTGTCTGTCTGTCTGTCTGTCTGTCTGTCTGTCTGTCTGTGATTGTGTTTCTACATGATTGTGTTTACGCATGAGAGAGTGTGTGTGTGTGTGTGTGTGTGTGTGTGTGTGTGTGTGTGTGTGCTTGTGTATGTGTGTGTGTGTGTGTGTGTGTGTGTGTGTATATGTGTGGGTGCGTTTGTGTTGGAGTGTTTGTGTGTGTGTGTGTGTGTGTGTGTTTGTGAGTGTGGGTGCATTTGTGTGTCTGTGTTTGTGATTGTGTTTGTGAATTAATGTGAGTGAATATATTGGTGACTGTGTGAGTGTGTGTGTGTGTGTGTGTGAGTTTATGTGTGTGTGTGTGTGTGTGTGTGTATGTGTGGGCGTACAAGAGTGTGTGTGGGTGTGTTGGTGTGTGTGTATAAATGCTCTAAGACAGCTCATCTTGAGCAACACGTCGGACAGGATGCCTCTTCACTCTCCCGTCTCACCCCTTGTCTCACCTCCTGTCTCACCCCCGTCTCAACAAACGCCCCTTGTCTCTTACTGCAGAGACATAACATGCATGGTTCATCCCTCTCCTTTCTGTGTGTGTTAACTATTGTTCAAACTCCATCTCCATCTCCCCCTCCTCTCTCCCCCTCCCCTCTCCCCCTCCTCTCTCCCCCTCCTCTCTCCCACTCCTCTCCCCCCCTCCTCTCTCCCTTCCACCCCCAACCAACCGTCTCATCACCTCTACACTCAACACTCGGAGGGTGATAATGGACAACGCAGGTTGTTAGGATTAGTGTTTTCACTTCCAGTTTAAAGGTGGCCATTTTAGGTCACAGGGTCAGAAGCCTGCAGATTGTGCATGCATGATTATTGTGCGTGTGTGACCACCTTATATCTAACTTATATGAACTAGTTTATGCAGCTAATTAAATAGAATGATAGAGAGAGTGTGTGTGTTTGTGTGTGTGTGCGTTTGTGTGTGTGAGTGATGGGTCATTATTAAGGCAAGCTTAATGGATTTCTTCGGCACGTCATCACATAGGCGCCCACTTTAATAGTAGACAGTAGGCTATTGTAACAGCTCACATATGTCTGTACAGCCAGGTTCAAATATTGAACAAAGAAACAGCCTCATCGGGTTAAGGTTCATCGCGTTATTACAGGTTAGAATATTGAAATGGTGCAATCTAACATGTTATGTCTTCCTTGTTTTCACAATCTTGTCCTCATTCTCTTTTGATCTCATGCCACCATTCTGTTACTCGTCCGCAGTAAGAGATAAGTGAGAGTTAAATATATTTATATATATATACATAATATATATGATAATTGCGATTTCATTGAATTGTTCAAATGGCATTATTGTCATTGCCAACCATTTTGAATGGGTCCTTGTGAAATAAAAGGATTGATTCAGTACATCACCAAAAGGTAAACCATACACCAAAAAGATTTTCCGAGGTGCATTAACATGCAACATAGAAAATTACTTAAAATACTTTGAAAAAACCAAAATATGTATTGTTTATGTTTATATATACATTTTACACTTACATTTACTCTTTGAATGTATTTTTTCTCTCTCTCTCTCTCTCTCTCTCTCTCTCTCTCTCTCTCTCTCTCTCTCTCTCTCCCAGTGGGGAGGGGGGAGTTCCTTGACGCACCCCCCGGCCATGCCTTGCTCTCGCTGGCGGAGAAGGAGACGGTGCTGCCCTGCCGTTACCGGGACGATCCCGGGGTCAAGTCGACGGTGATACAGGTCACCTGGTACAAAGAGGGGCCCGGCGGCCGGGACCAGATCATGGCTGCCCATCATCAGGACGGACAGACAGGTAACCTGACGGACAGACAGACAGACAGACAGACAGACAGACAGACAGACAGACAGACAGACAGACAGACAGGTAACCAGACAGACAGACAGACAGACAGACAGGTAACCTGTCAGACAGACAGACAAACAGACAGGTAACCTGACAGACAGACAGACAGACAAACAGACAGGTAACCTGACAGACAGACAGACAGACAGACAGACAAACAGACAGGTAACCAGGCTGTCAGACAGACAAACAGACAGGTAACCTGTAAGCCAGACAAACAGACGGACAGACAGGTACCTTGACAGATAGACAGGTAACTTCGGAGACAGACCGAGAGACAGAGGTCACCTGACAGACTGGTCACCTGACAGACAGACACACTCACACACACACACACACAAATAACCTGACAGATAGACAGACAGACAGACAGACAGAAATTTAACTTCAGAGACAGACCGAGAGCCAGACAAATAACCTGACAGATAATAATAATAATAATAATAATAATAATACATTTAATTTAGAGGCGCCTTTCAAGACACCCAAGGTCACCTTACAGAGCATATAGTCATCATTCAAAACTATGTAAAACAGACTAGGAATAAAAGGAAAACAGAGGTTAAACATGAAGAATAATAATAATTAATAACACTCAAAGACGCCTAAAGTGAAGGGGGGACCTCACTAACCACCACCAATATGTAGCACCCACTTGGGTGATGCACGGCAGCCAATCGGTGCCAGAACGCTCACTACACACCAGCTTGAGGTGGAGAGTTAGGGATGAGGTGGAGAGTGAGTGAAAAGAACATATTTAAACACTATCGACCATATTTAAACACTGTCGATCACATTTAAACAATATCGACCACATGTAAACACTATCGACCACATTTAAACACTATCGACCATATTTAAACACTATGGACCACATGTAAACCCTATCGACCACATGTAAACACTATCGACCACATGTAAACACTATCGCCCACATTTAAACACTATCACCCACATTTAAACACTATGGACCACACGTAAACCCTATCGCCCACATTTAAACACTATCGCCCACATTTAAACAGTATCGCCCACATTTAAACACTATGGACCACATTTAAACACTGGACCACATGTAAACCCTATCGACCACATGTAAACCCTATCGACCATATATAAACACTATCGACCATATATAAACACTATCGACCACATTTAAACATGTAAACCCTATCGACCACAATTAAACACTATCGACCACAATTAAACACTATCGACCACATTTAAACATGTAAACCCTATCGACCACATTTAAACACTATCGACCACAATTAAACACTATCGACCATATTTAAACACTATCGACCACATTCAAACCCTATCGACCACATTTAAACCCTATCGACCACATTTAAACCCTAACAACCATATTTAAACACTATCGACCACATTCAAACACTATCGACCACATTTAAACCCTATCAACCATATTTAAACACTATCGACCACATTTAAACACTATCGACCACATTCAAACACTATCGACCATATTTAAACACTATCAACCATATTTACACGCTATCGACCACATTCAAACACTATCGACCACATTTAAACCCTATCGCCCACATTTAAACACTATCGACCACATTTAAACACTCACACAATTTGATACATATCACCATATAGATATAGATTTGTGCTGATTATATTATTACGATCTATCCTTGTATTTAAATTGCGGATCCCCATAAAGGGTATAAATTGCCATCCCCGTATTGGGTTCCAATAGGTTGACTGACTCTCCGTCCATCCTTCGTATCATCTGCTGTTCCAGCGCCAGACAAACGGCGGTGACACTACCGACGGAAAAAGCCGTTACGTCCCATTGTTTGGAGTGAAAGCAGTTTCTCCCTATCCATATAATATATATATATATATATAGATCTACACATATAAATAGTTTATAAAAGAGTTAAAAGTTTACAAAAACACACTTAAATTACTTAAATTACTAAAAACAACGCAACACGCACGGAGCTACTGGATAAGCGTCCTACTCGCGTCGGCGCCATGGCAACTCAGATAGACAGACAGACAGGTACCATGAAAGACAGACAGACAGACAGGTAACCTGACAGACTTTTTACTTTAATTTCTTAATGATGTACTTCTGCATCATCACCACCGCCCATCATCATCATCATCATCATCATCATCATCATCATCATCATCATCATCATCATCATCATCATCATCATCATCATCATCGTTACCACCACCACCATTTTGGATCGAACCTTTACCTCTATCCCCTCCCCCAGCGTTCGGGCCGTGGTCAGGCCGTGTGCGGTTCCAGAGCAGCGAGCCCATGGTGGACTCGAGCCTGGTCATCCTGACCACGGAGGTGGTGGACGAGGGCAGCTACACCTGCCACATCAGCACCTTCCCAGGCGGGAACTTTGACCAGAAGCTGACACTCACTGTCTGGAGTAAGCAACCCCCCCCCCCCCCCCCCCCCCCGCCTTCTCCACCAACTGTCATCCACCAACCAATGAAACAGCCGCTTGAATCCAACTGCCGAGTGTCAACTTCAGTGCATCTATTATTTTAATGAACCACCGTAGTTGCGCAATGATTACGCGATTACTATGAGTGGGTGAGGCTGTGCACGCGCACTGCGTTAACACACTCCCCACTGGCATTAACGCCATTAACCAAACCTAACCCCATCCACCCTGACCTTAGGACCTCCAGGGGAACCGTCACGCTCAGCTATCTTCTACTTTAACAGAGTGCTGCTTGTTCATGATATCACTGGTCCAACCCTTTCCAATTGTTGTCCTGGAAACTGAGCTGTTGTCAAGGACTGCGATTTTTCACATTACACAAATTAGGCAATACTATCCCTACATGAGAAAATAGCTGAGCGTTGTAGTTTACCTTTGAAGGTGACATATTATACCAACAGGTGTGCGAGTGATTAGCCATTACAAGCCGTTTTGAAAACCACTTCTGACATCACAAGTGGGCGGGTCAACTCCGACGTATGACGGATAGATGAGTAACTTTTGCTACAGTTCACTGGATAGGCTGGTAGATTAATATCCAGCACACATCTAGGTGGACACGCCCTCTTGTGATGACAGAAGAGGAAGATTACCCAGTGGACTGTAGCAAATGTTGTTCATCTATCTATGTGGTGTGTTCACTTCGCTGGAAATTATGGGGAAAACATTTTCAGGACGTCGTAGAGTTTGCGTGAACGACACCACATGACGCTGTTATGATTCTACTTCCGTTCAGCAACTCGGGCCAAATTTTGATAAAAGAGTTGCCCAGTTGGTGACACATGGTTTACTAGTGGCGCGCATGAACATGCGTTTTAGTCAATATAAAAGAATCAACCATCATATCACATACTTTACTATTGATTGACGTTGTAACGTCTGTTGGCATGACTTTGCTCAGTTTAAACGTTGTGTACTGGTAAACCAGCTCTAGATAAAGATAGAGGAAGTGTTGCCTTCCATACAGTGGCAATACTGTATGTTCTTCTCATAAACAAAAGCAATAGGATATAGGTGATAGGCATCAAAGAAATAAAGACATGCAAAGTTCTGACTGGTTTTTATCGGATAAAAACCCCCTGCTGTGAAGAACTTTTAGATTCCCAACCGGCTGTTTCCCAAGTGCACATGAACGGCCGCTGTCGGGAACACGTGTTAGCGTCACTGGCGAGCCGTCTCGTTATCACCAGGAGAGTGAACGCTCCTTTTATACATCTAGGTGGACTCGCCACTTGTGATGTCACTAAAATACGGGAAAAGGCCAAGTTTAAAACAGCTTGTAATGGCTAATCACACTCAAACCTGGTTTAGCTCCAGATCTCAAGTATCTGCCCCTGCTCATCTCAAGCATGACCCCTGACCCCTACCCTCTAACCCCCCAGCTGTCCCCATCTCCTCCCTGGACCCGGTCATCCTGGTGGAGGGCCAGTCGTACCGTCTGGCCGCCGCCTGTCGCTCCGTGGCCCGCCCGCTGCCCAGCCTCTCCTGGGACACCGACCTCAACGGCCAGTCCACCAACCGCTCCTCCGACACCGGCTCCGTGTCCTCCCACTACTCCCTGCACCCCCTGCGGAGCATGAACGGCAAGAAGCTGGACTGCCTGGTCTCCCACCAGTCCCTGAAGAAGCCTCGGAGGCTCCGCAACAACGTGGTGGTGCACTGTGAGTCGGCCCCGGCTAGCTTGTTAGCGGTGCATTCTCATTCAGAAGCTAACATTGACATTTACATTTAGGGCGTTTAGCGGGTGCTAAAAGCACCCGCTAAACGCCCTAAATGCAACTTACAATAAGTACATTTCTCAGAAGAAGGAGAACCAATATATCATTGTCGGCAAAGTAAGGATGTTCACAGAAACAAGTGGCAAGCACCAACCATTGCAAGGTTAACCTATTTCCCCTACACAACAAAGTAAGCTAGGATAAGATGTTACCGAACCATCACCACTTTCCATTCCGGGGCACATTCTGAGTTAGCTAGCTTACACGACTGACGTGAAAGCAGTCAACAAGCAATGTATGCTGCCTATCGCTGTTAGCGTAAGCAACCTAGCGTGTACAGGCTCATTCTGGTGCAAACGTTATCTGACAGACTCCTTCTGGTTATGTTAAATCTAACAAACTGACTAAAGAGTTAGCTATCTCATGCGGTCCTTTTGTAGCTGCACTCGCTAGCCCCTGAGCTTGTGAAGAAGGTGCAGAAGTCCTCCATCGAAGGATGCGACTGATGTAAATCGCACAAGACCGCCGTGCACATGTGCACACGCATGTTGCATACAGGCGGAGAAGCGCGTGGAACATCATCAAGATAGCATTGTCTTCATTACATTATCTACATTATCTAAAAGTCATTCAGATACTCATGAATGACTTTTACTGTAAAAGAGACAGCAGAAACACCCAATAGTGACGGTGAACGTACGTCACGCCGGGCGCCATCTTGTGTACCTTATTTACAGATCATTTTGCGTCCAATAGCCTAATGAGGAATGCAACTTATGAAATGGAGATCCGCTGCATTCGTTATCTGCGAGTAGGGGTTCAAATGTTATCTTTGAGGGCAATGGCATCCGTCACATACCTTCTTTAAATTAAAAGTGCTTGTTTTTGCCTCTGACAGGCTAAGATTATATTCTTACATAATGGAAAAGATCACTACAAACTCGTTTTTTTACCGTTACCCTGATCACGGTTGTTATTGCGTCCAAGTCCTGCAAGTCCTGTCAACTCGGACCAAATGGACTCAATAGTCCTGCAAGAAGACAACGGTGGAGTTGTGAGTGACGGCTGTAGACAGGAGAGTTTGTGTTGGACGACGAGCAAATGTAGCTCAGTGTTATCTCAAAGATTTGGTTGAAGG
>NC_082398.1:11228820-11316320 GCF_031168955.1 Gadus macrocephalus | reverse complement strand
TCTCTCCCCCTCCCTCCCTCCTTCCCTTGCATGACAAAAACATGTTTGTTGTGCCCAAGCCTAATACAACAATGTAATATAAAAATCACATTGTAACAATTAAATAAGACATCCCTCCCTCTCTCCTCCCTCCCTCCCCCCTCCCTCTCTCCCTGCCTCCCTCCCTCATTGCCAAAGCATGCAAACAGCAACAACATAACATTATCGCAAGTGAATAACCTTCACACCCCCCCCCCACCAGACGAGCCCCAGAAGGAGGCGGAGCCGGACAACCTGCTCCTGATTGGTGTGGGCGGGGCGGCGGGCGGCCTGCTGCTGCTGATGTTGGTGGTCATCGTCAGCGTGACGTGTCACCACAAGCGCCGCAACAAGAGGCTGGAGCGCCAGCTCACCGTGAAGGAGTGAGTGGCCGACGCACGCGGCGCCGGCGCCCTCGCAGCGTCCACCGCTTTGTTACGGCCCCCCAGGGGGGTCCCGTCAGCGGAGGGAGACTCATGGATAAGAGCAGCCGACCCGACCGAAGGGTCGGCTTGGTTGCGTTCTGCTTCGTCCGACGAGCAAGACGAGAACAACCGAGCGATTGACTTTAGGAGGGCGTGAGCTGGGAACCTGATGTGTTCCTTTGTGAAGGGTTAAGCCAAAGGTGTTGTGCGTACCTGATACTCCGATGGCTTTTATGATGCATTGATTGTTGGAATTTGAGTTGATTAACGAAGGACATTTGAAAGGTCTTCTGCGTAGAAACACAGGTTGCCTAATGCTTTAAACCCACGAGCAAAACCTGCAGCACTGCTTGGTGTGGTTGGCATTACCAGCAGGTGCGGATACGTAAATAGGTGTGCGTGTGTGTGTGTGGGGGGGGAACGACAGATGCAAGTGGTGTTCAAAGAATTTTCCGATAAAATTAGATCGCCTGACATCTGTTTTTGTTATATATTGTAGTATAAACCACAGGTTAATTCACATACTTCATATTTTATATTTTATTTTCTTAGAAATGTTCCATGCTTATAGATACATTATTCTTGAAAGGGAGCCACTAAAACTCCCCATTTCCCTTCGGGGGTCATTAAAGTAGTTCTGCTTCTATTAGGTTAGAAAGCACTGGTCTCCCTCAGCTTCACTGAGGCCTTTGTGACCCTGAGACGGGGCCCACCCAGCCGCCCCACTAACCGACCCCTCTCACGCTGTTCTCGCTTTCAGTAATGAGATCAGCAACCTGGTCCGCCAGGCCTCCTTCAGGAGGGTCAACTCGGACCAAATGGACTCAATAGAACAGGTAAACGCCGCGCTGTTCCCCAGCTAGACGACAACGTTTCTGTGTGTGTGTCTGTGTCTGTGTGTGAGTTTCTGTGTTTCTCTTTGTGTGTCTGTGTGTGTGTGTCTGTGTATGTGTCTGTATGCGTGTGTCTCTGTGTGTGTTTGTGTGTGTGTGCGTCTGTGTTTGTGTCTGTCTGTATGTGTGTGCGTGTGTGTGTGTACGTGTGTGTGTGTGTATTTTTCTGTCTGTCTGTCTGTCTGTCTGTCTGTCTGTCTGTCTGTCTGTCTGTCTGTCTGTCTGTCTGTCTGTCTGTCTGTCTGTCTGTCTGTCTGTCTGTCTGTCTGTCTGTCTGTCTGTCTGTCTGTCTGTCTGTCTGTCTGTCTGTCTGTCTGTCTGTCTGTCTGTCTGTCTGTCTGTCTGTCTGTCTGTCTGTCTGTCTGTCTGTCTGTCTGTCTGTCTGTCTGTCTGTCTGTCTGTCTGTCTGTCTGTCTGTCTGTCTGTCTGTCTGTCTGTCTGTCTGTCTGTCTGTCTGTCTGTCTGTCTGTCTGTCTGTCTGTCTGTCTGTCTGTCTGTCTGTCTGTCTGTCTGTCTGTCTGTCTGTCTGTCTGTCTGTCTGTCTGTCTGTCTGTCTGTCTGTCTGTCTGTCTGTCTGTCTGTCTGTCTGTCTGTCTGTCTGTCTGTCTGTCTGTCTGTCTGTCTGTCTGTCTGTCTGTCTGTCTGTCTGTCTGTCTGTCTGTCTGTCTGTCTGTCTGTCTGTCTGTCTGTCTGTCTGTCTGTCTGTCTGTCTGTCTGTCTGTCTGTCTGTCTGTCTGTCTGTCTGTCTGTCTGTCTGTCTGTCTGTCTGTCTGTCTGTCTGTCTGTCTGTCTGTCTGTCTGTCTGTCTGTCTGTCTGTCTGTCTGTCTGTCTGTCTGTCTGTCTGTCTGTCTGTCTGTCTGTCTGTCTGTCTGTCTGTCTGTCTGTCTGTCTGTCTGTCTGTCTGTCTGTCTGTCTGTCTGTCTGTCTGTCTGTCTGTCTGTCTGTCTGTCTGTCTGTCTGTCTGTCTGTCTGTCTGTCTGTCTGTCTGTCTGTCTGTCTGTCTGTCTGTCTGTCTGTCTGTCTGTCTGTCTGTCTGTCTGTCTGTCTGTCTGTCTGTCTGTCTGTCTGTCTGTCTGTCTGTCTGTCTGTCTGTCTGTCTGTCTGTCTGTCTGTCTGTCTGTCTGTCTGTCTGTCTGTCTGTCTGTGTGTGTGTGTGTGTGTGTGTGTGTGTGTGTGTGTGTGTGTGTGTGTGTGTGTGTGTGTGTGTGTCAGCTCACCACCTCCTCTTGTTGGTTGTGTTCCTTCCAGATGACAGAGAAGAACTCCCTGAGGGTTGAGGGAACGATTCGAGCCAGCCTGTCGTCCCTTGGGGTCAGTACACACAGACAGTCACGTGTGTGTGTGTAGGTGGTGTGTCCATGCCAAAACAACCTTTCGTCATGGACACGCCTCTTTCCAACATTTTTGGCTAAATTGAACTTCCAGCAGCAGCAAACGCCAAGTAACAAACAGAATAAGAGTAAAGTTAGTCATATCCACGGGATATTTATCAAAACATCTGGGTGCTGCGGAGCTACTTGAGAGGCTGCTGTCTCTAACAGCGGCAGACTTGACCAGACCAAATGCCTACTTTTTTGAGGGAAGTAAAAAGGGTTTAAAAATATTACAAGCCACAGGAAACCCACAACAGCGGGCCCAAAACCAGCCGATCCCATTTCCTGTTTTTCCCCATACACCTTCCCCATACGATGATGAGTGTGTGTGTGTGTGTGTCCAATGGAACGTCATGTGACGGAAGTGGAAAGCGTTGATATAAGTCGACAGTTTGTGACAGGGCGTCGCACCGCCAATCAGTGCGACCGGGATCCACTGGTAACCTGAGAGTCAGAGATTTAGTCATTAATTATTTAGTTATTTAGTTATTAATTATTGCTCATGGTACGACGGTGATGGTTCCAACACCGAGCCTTGTGCAGCCCGACCGACCCAACCTGTTCCTCCCGGCTGTCTGTTGACTACTGCCCTGGTTGGCTAGGGGGGAAAGAAATGTGTGATGCAATAGGTTGTGAAACACAGTTGGTGTTCACTTTAACTTCTTCTACCCCCAGTTCCCTTCCTTTAATTCAGACTCTTTGCTTTGCATTTCTTTGCATTTCATTTTTTGTTGAGATAGCGAGCCTTTGCACCCCACTCTGATCAGTGAGGGGGGGTTCCATTAGGGGAGGATGAAGAAACTCGGCCACTGCTTTTCTTCTTACTTTACAGAAAACAAGTAAAGTTTCACATTCACTTCTGAGGGCAAAATATTTTTTAGGGTTCGTTACAAATAGTTTAGATTTGCAAAATTCCTTTAATACCAATGTAGATTTATGGTAAGTCACAAATAGTTTACATCTGCCAAATAGCTGTAAACCATTTGGAACAAGCCCTTCCTTACTATTGTCGCATTAGTTAGTGACAAATACAGATTTGCATCTGCAAAATACCTCTCCTTATTAAGGTATCATTAGTGTTAGTCACAAGTAGTACGCCTGCCAAATGCCTTTCCTTACTCATGAGGCGGTTGGGTTAATAAAAAATAGTTTCACATCTGCAAAATATTTCTCCTTACTAATGAAGTAGTAGGGGTAGTAAAACATAGTTTACATCTTCAAAATGCCTTCTCCTTAGTAATTTAGCATTAGGGCTAGTCCCAAATACAGTTTCACATCTGCAAAACACCTCTCCTTACTAATGAAGCAACAGGGTTAGTTACCAATACAGTTTCACATCTCTAACTAATGTAGCATAAGGGTTGACCACAAATACAGTTTCACATCTCGAACTAATGTAGCGTAAGGGTTGACCACAAACACAGTTTCACATCTCTAACTAATGTAGCATAAGGGTTGATCACAAATACAGTTTCATATCTGCAAACTGGCTTTGCCCAGGACATCCCCCGGGACATCAGCCCTGAATGCAGGACCATTCCAGCCCTCCCTTTCCCCCCCCTGCTCCCCCCACCCTCTGTCCCCTAACCGGTGTCTCTCACCGTGCTCCGCAGGACCAGGCTCTCAGCCGGGACAGTCGCTCCACCCTGTCGGGCGGGTGGGCCGGTGTAGGGGGGGGAGGAGGAGGGGGCGGAGGGATGCTGCTGGACCACCTGGGTCGGCCGTCGCTGACCAACGGGTCGCGGCGAGGGGGCAGCCGGATCCTGGAACGGGACGAGGAGAAGAGGCTCCGCGTGGAGTCCTATGCCAGGAACAGCACCATGTCGCTGGTGAGGGGGCCGCACACACACACACACACACACACATGAATGGGCATACACACACACACACACACACACACATGAATGCACACACACACACACACAATCTGCAGAAACACACAAACAAATTTGCACACACGCACACACACACACACACACACACACACACACACACACACACACACACACACACACACACAGGAATGTGCACACATACACACACATGAATGCACACACACACATGCGAATGTGCATAAACACAAACACAAATGTGCACACACACTTACTTGCACATTTTTCCCACTTTGTCCTATTTTTCTTAACCATCCCACTGTTGTCAGTAACAGTTTGGTTCCTATTTTCAACAACAATCAAATCATACAAACCAAACTGGCTTAAGCTACGAAACATTTCCAATTGCCGCGCACCGGGTTAACTAAAACGACGTCGGCCCGCGTTACACATGCGACGCTAAGCACGGTCCATGATAAGACACACACACACACACGACATTCAACCCTCCGTTGGACACGCGCCCCCGGGGCACACTGAGGCCCACTCCGCCCGGCTGACGCCCCTCCCTCCCTCCCGGCGGCGTCTCCAGCAGGACAAACAGAGGATGCACCCCCCCCTCCTCCCGTCCCCCGTCCCGGTGCTCCACTCCACCGAGATCCTGCGCACCCGCCAGCCCCGCGGCACCGACGACGGAGGAGGAGGAGGAGGAGGAGGAGGAGGAGGAGGAGGAGGAGGAGGAGGAGGAGGCAGGATCGCCAACGGCACGCGCAACATGCAGCCCCCGCCGCTTCGCTGCGGCTACCCGACCCGGGGCGACGAGGAAGACGAGGAGGACGAGGGTCTGGGTGGCCTGATGTGTCCTGAGGTCCAGGGGCGGCTGGTGCACGGCGACCGCGACGGCGACGGCGGGGACCCCGACGACGACGACGACGACGACCCCTACGGCAGCGAGACCCACAGCTCGCTGATGATGGACGCCCAGCAAGTCCACTTCCAGCAGCAGGCGCCGCAGCACCACCTGACCAACGGGACGCTGAGACCCAAGAGCCGCTCCCCCCTCCCGAACCCCCACACCTCCCACATCCACAAGGCCCAGATCGTTTAGCCGGGGGTGGCGGGTGGGGGGTAACACGCCCCCCCTAGGCCCAGGGCGGACTCTATGAGCCGCAGAGCTCTGGGCTCTGATTGGACCTCAGATAACCGGGTGTGTTCTGACTCCTACATTTCGGCGGCGATGAGACTGAGATGAACCGTTGAATGTGTTCCGCCCAGAACCAGGTTGTGCTCTGCGACACACTGGCTCTGGGCCTGGAATACACCAGGCATTGTTTGTTAAAGCTGTTCTAGGTGTCCCTCTGTGCCCGTGGTAGGTTCTAGATGGATGGACAGCTGGGAGGACAGGACAGGTGACCCAGGGGGCTCGTCTGCCAGGGGGGCAATAGGCACCAGTTATGTTCTGTGGTTATTTAATGAATTGCTAATATGTCTGGTGCAAAGGGTGCAGCCTTTATAGCACACTATCAACTAACATGACATAAAGCCTGCTATATTTTTGTATATATTCTTATATATTTCCCTACCTGGAAGAATCCTGTCACTGAGGGGTTCTCTAGGGTCGAGGGTGTTCGAATCCCAGTCGAGCAGGTCCTAAGTTTGAGTCCACAATCTACTTGTAGACATCTTTGAGCAGTATGGCCTAACTTCTTGCTCCTTTTTACTTTGATGATTTATTGGGGATGAAAGTGTCTACTAAATATACGGATAAATACTTCCATGCAAACGAATTTTGCATATTTCCCCAGTGAACTTCCCTCTCATCTCACCTTCATCCGCTTGTCCGGGGTCGGGTCGCGGGGGGAGCAGCTCAAGCAGGGGGCCCCAGACTTCCCTTTCCGGGGCCACATTGACCAGCTCTGACGGGGGGATCCCGAGGCGTTCCCAGGCCAGTGTTGAGATATAATCTCTCCACCTAGTCCTGGGTCTTCCCCGAGGTCTCCTCCCCACTGGACGTGCCTGAAACACCTCCCAAGGGAGGCGCCCAGTGGGCATCCTTACCAGATGCCCGAACCACCACATACATTACTTTAGAAAATGAAAGTGCCTGTCTGGCACTCTAACCATGTATAGCTATTTAGGATATCAGTTGATATTGAGCTACTAGCACGGTAAATATACTTTCAACAAATGTATTTGACACACTTTTGACGCTGAGCGGATTGGAGACCAACGGTACATTTTACCACCCTCTAGTGGTGAAACCTGGCCATGCAGACAGTCCATGGTGGGAGCTGAATCCCAAACATACCTCTGTAAATCGCCCTCTGGTCCTCTTCTGGGACGTCTTCACACTGCACTGAGAAATGTACAGTCACACAGTACATGATGTATTCCTCTTATTACTATTAGCACGCCGTATCGCATCAATGCTGCAACTGTAGGCCTAACCTATACTCTGTACTCAATAAGAATGGATCTTCCCAGTTGAAGAGAGCCAAAGATGTGATGGATGGTTTATTTTGTGGTGGCTGTCATGTTGTTACAGGCATTGTGGTGTGTTGGATCTTTAATGAGTCAGATCTACCGGGAAACGCGCCTTAAGAACAGGGACTGTAACGAAAACACACCCAGGCCTGAACATTTGTCACGTTTACTTTGACATACTGCAATAAAGACTGGACGAGTTGAGTCGGAAGAGGATGTGGAGAGGATTGTATTGGGACAACAAAGAAACACAAAATATTTACATGATGCATGCCCATAGGCCTGTCTAACATTGTGGGAGTTTTTTATTTTAACCACCAACTGCCTTGACGTGGTGAGATGTCTTTGCCTCAGGGCAAATATGAAGTATTATTGTGTTTCACAAACATTTTGAAATGTTTTTATTAAGTGTTATCTATCTGTGTAAAAAAATGTCTTTTCTTAGCAGATGTATATAGTTTTTTTATTCTTTGGGACTAAATGATGTTGATATAGCTCGTAAGCAATTGAATGCATATTGGAGGGGTCATTGCGCGCATTGCCGATATGCGGTATATGTGTAAATATTGCCCCCTAGTGTATATATTGTGAAAGTGCAGCCGTTTTATTCCACTGTGATCTTGAAACATCGTTTCTCGCTTTTTAAAGCCATATTTTAAAGGGATTTGTGTGGGTGTCTGAATGTAAGCCTGTTGCTTGGTATAAAAAAAGTGGAAATAAAGTTCCATATTTTTATTGTATTGTATTGTACATTACCGGCGACAACATAACTGTGAGCTGGTGTGTCGCAAATCTACTGAGGGAAACACACACACACACACACACACACACACACACACACACACACACACACACACACACACACACACACACACACACACACACACACACACACACACGTTTGTCTCAAAGCAGTATGCAAGAACAGAGTGAATAAAATGTTTGTGTTACTTTATGTGCAACACCTACACAATTAGAAGTTACAACTGCAAGATAAAATAATTAAAATTGTTCTAAAAATAACTTTCAGTTTGTCAGGCATTATCGGTTTAAAAGGTTTGCTTTTTATGATGGATAATCTTTAGTTGACCAAGTGTTCGGTAACCCAAATAGGAACAAAAAAGAAAAATAGTTGATGTAGGCCTAGCTTAAAGTTAAAATAATGTTTTAATATTTATTTAAATGGTCACTAGAACGACCACCCCCAGCATGCATTATGGAGCTACATGATGTATGTATGAACATAAATCTATTTCAGAAGCTGTCAATTCTAATCCACATCTTCCAACAATAAATCAATTAAGTAATTTCTGATGTTTAAAAGTAACTTAATTACCATTTCAAGAACTGTAAATGATGACCATTTAAAGAATTTTAAGTAGCTTCAATCATGTAAGACTTCCACTTTCCCGATTCCACTTAAATCAGATAATAGTTGTGATGGACTTTAATTTAATCAATAAACCGTAAATAATTTATGTAGGTGATGATACTTTGATATTTCTTTTGGGGAGGGGACTTCAAGATTTGACCCGGAAGTGTAGAGTGATGCGGGGCAGCGTTGCCAGATTGGCCAGATTGCCAGCCCAGTCTTTCCGCCTACCGGCTGTACCGCTCTGCAGCCAATGTTGCCAGATTGGGCGGGAAATCCGTCCCAATCTGGCAACATCGATGTGGGGTCGGGCCCTGGAGGAGGAAACAGACATCCACAGTTAAGATGGCGGAGGAGAAGCAGGAATCATCACAGAGAGAGATGGAAGGTGAGGAAAACACCGCGACAGCTCCGCATATCACTTACAAACCGCACGGGTGTACCTGCTAAGGCGCCCCGTTTCCGAGCACAGGGTTGCCGTCACCTCCTGACGGCAGTTCCTGCCGTTAAATATGTAGTCGACTCGTATTTATTCGAGAGGGGGTGGACGGCCCGGACCTTGCGGCAGCCAGTAACCTCGTTCCCTGAGACGGAACGCCGGGAACGAGATGATATAGATAAGCGTTATTTGCAAGAGAGGGGGCGGGACTTTTATTTATATATATATATATATGTGTATATATATATATATATATATGTGTGTATATATAGGACTTTCTGTAAAATTGATCCGTTTCCCTTAAATATTTAAGTTATTGTTTTGGCATAGTTTTCGTCACAACTCCTATGTTTTGTCTTTGTAGTCGTCCGGGGAGTGATAACTGGCGTACACTGGTCATAGGGACTAGGAGACCGGAAATAGTGTGGCGGTAGACCGGAATAACGCTAACATTTAAGATCCTCTCTCAGCCTAGCGGCAACCCCTATCAGAGCTACACAAAGAACACTGAATAATACTCCGAAGAGCTCCCGTGAATAAAGACACTCGCTTCTGCTTACATTTCTTACGTGTTTTTGTGATATAATTTGAAACGTTTAAAAGAAAGGTATGGGTATAATACAATGTCAACAGTGAACGCTTGTTTTTGTTGTCAGGAGTGTACTCTTCACATACGGCAAGATATGTAAACATATTATAATTGGGAAAGGTAAACAGCACACGATCGGGAACGTTATCCGTTCAAATGGAACACGTAAAATCCTTACATGCCTGTAGGGTTAACCACCAAGTGTCATTTAAAGGGCAGCTTCTTTTATAGGCATAATTTCAAACGAAACAAGTGTCGACATCAACTGCAATTTTCGGAATAATTCCATTTATAAAGAATTCGGGTTACAAGGTGTCTCTGGCTTCAGAGATATCAAATGTTTCGACTCGTATTATATTTTGTGGTCTCACACATATCGCTGTCACAATTTGAGTGTCCCATATCCTATGCCCTCCCTTCAAATATCTCTATCCCGGAGGTCCACCTATTAATATCTCCCTCTCCTCAGGGGTCAACTGCCTTGCGTATGACGAGGCCATTATCGCTCAACAGGACCGAATTCAGCAGGAGGTGAGATGTCTTCATCTTATCTATAATTTTGTTACTCATAGCAGTACTACATGCATATAACACTCGGACCCTAAAAAAAGAAAGAAAATAATTGTTGAACTTCCCACCAAAGTGATTGGTTTTCTGCAAAGTACCCTCTGTCTAGCATTCAGCAAGGATACATGTATGATCAACATGAATGGTTAAGGTCACTAGATAATTTACGTTGCTTCATTGTCTCATCGATTGTGGCTGATCAATCGTTGTATCTTCTAATAAGGGACACAAGGTAAAAATGACACAGGTACGATTCCTGAGTCCCAACTATTCTCGCGTGTGTGTGTGTGTGTGTGTGTGTGTGTGTGTGTGTGTGTGTGTGTGTGTGTGTGTGTGTGTGTGTGTGTGTGTGTGTGTGTGTGTGTGTGTGTGTGTGTGTGTGTGTGTGTGTGTGCGCGTGTGGTCCCCAGATCGCCACCAGTAATCCCTTGGTGTCGGACAGACAGGCGCTCACGGTGTTGCAGAACGAGTACGCTCATGACGACAGTATTTATCAGCTGAAGATCAAGGTTGGTCCCCAACCACCAACATCCTCACCAGGCTTTAGCTGTCCGTAGCACTGCTGCCAATGACTATTTCTATGGTTTGTCAGCGTAACTACTTCAAGTGTATGTAATTAACTGCCAAATAATTACAAACTTATTTCTCTATTCTGTATTGTATAAAGGACAATGTTATCATTTTCAGCTTCTTGTCGGTTTACTCGTATTCTACTGATTTTGTGTAGCGTCTTATCCTAGCTATCTTTGTTGTATACAGGAAACAAGTTAACCTAGTTTATGGCAGTGCTTGGCACTTGTTTCTATGAACATCCTTTCTTTACCGACCACGATTTATTGTTTCTCTTTCTTCTGACAAATCGACTTATTGTAAATTACTTTGGATTAAAAAAATTGCTTTGTCCTTAATGTCATTTTATTATTTTTTTCTCCAGGACCTACACAAAAAATACTCGTACATTCGCAAGACGCGGCCAGATGGCAACTGCTTCTACAGAGCGTTCGGCTTCTCGCACCTGGAGTCCCTGCTGGAAGACAGCAAGGAGCTACAGAGGTGCCTAGTCTCTTATCAACTACTGGGAATGGGCACTGGTCTATGATGACCCTTTACCCTCTTTGGATTGGTGTTATAGCGTCATGAAATGAAGCTGTCCGGTTTAATGGTAATTTAATCACAGTGAGATGATAGGCCTGTTACATTATCCAAAGGAGGGTTTTGGGTTCTGCCAGAATTCGATCACAAAAAGGGTGAATTGTCGCCAAAGTCCTTTCTTATTTAAGTACTAGGCAGACTATTATGTAGGCTTTGCTTTAAACTTTTTCTTAATTTTGGCCGTTGCAAAAAAGGCATAAAAAGGGTTATTATTAAGGGTTTTTAATCCTTGAACATTTAAAAATCCATTCTGATTTAATGCTTCGGATCCGTTGTCAAATCCTACTACAGTTTTACAAGGTCGGGATGAGAATGTCTGGGGTCCCTTGATTTGAGGGTGTCCTCACAAACACGTGTGTTTATTTGTGTACTATTCGTATGTTTCCGCTCAGGTTCAAAGCGGTTGCGTCCAAAAGCAAGCTGGACCTGGTGAACGAGGGCTTCACTGAGTTCACCATCGAGGACTTCCACAACACGGTGAGTCCCCTGCTCCCACAGCTGCTCCTCCAACCCACACTGGGAGAGGTTAAGATTAAAAGGAGGGAAGAGATCCGATTTAGACTTCTTTGATCCCGGCTTATTATTGTAAATTGATCCATATTCCACATCAGAATTGATTTGATTTGATTTGACCATTTCTTGACACAAAAATATGAAACAACAACCTGTGCCATACATTATATCAATAAAGATAGTCAGGGATGACACAATAAAGCCCTAAGGCTTATTTCCATTGTGGTCCGGAATCAGACCCAGAATCATCTGATAGGTACAACGTCCCCACGAAGGCAATGAATGCCAAGTCTATGCCCTTCCAGTCGCGTCCGACTGCTTATTTGTGAATGTATATCTATGTTAATTCTGTGTTTGTGGTGATTGTTTTTATTCAAAGAAATGTATCAATAACACAGAAAATGAACACTCGATTGCACAAGTGCGAGTTTGCACACGTTTCCATAACGACGCCCCAGGCCTATATTAAAGTAAATCAGGCTAATGGTAGCCTGTATTTTCTGTCAAGTCGTATGCGGATGCTCACATGAAGAGACAAGCCCATTGTCCTCATGTTGTGAAAGTTATTTGCTGGTGGCGGTCGCTCGTTTAGCAGCGGTGCCGTGCCTCGCCTATAGACAGTTAGTTTTCCGGCCTTCGCCCACCAGAAGACTTGCTGTATAGCGTTGGATCCCAGGGGACTCAACACCCTGACCCAGCGGCCCTGTCCCCCTCTTGTGTGCAGTTCATGGACCTGATCGAGCTGTGTGAGAAGCAGCCGGGCCTGAAGGAGCTGCTGGGCTCCTTCAACGACCAGAACGTGTCGGACTACGTGGTGGTGTACCTGCGGCTGCTCACCTCGGGCTACCTGCAGCGCGAGCACGGCTTCTTCCAGCACTTCATCGAGGGCGGCCGCTCGGTCAAGGAGTTCTGCCAGCAGGTCAGGCCCGACCTGAAAATGGTCAACACATCGGCAACGAAATCGTATATCTTGACACCCCTAGTTGTCGCGGAGTAGTAAGGAAGTCGAGAGCAATCAGGGTTTGAGTGTTCGTTTTGGCAATGTGGGAAAATGAATGTCTATGATATGCCGAATTTGAAAGGCCATTCTAAAGGACAGTTAGACAGGTTAAGGAGCAGGTAGGGGTTAGACAGTGACAGTGAACACAGAGACAGGTTAAGGAGCAGGTAGGGGTTAGACAGTGAATACAGAGACAGGTCATTAAGGAGCAGGTAGGGGTTAGACAGTGAATACAGAGACGGGTCATTAAGGAGCAGGTCGGGGTTAGACAGTGAATACAGAGACAGGACATTAAGGAGCAGGTAGGGGTTAGACAGTGGATACAGAGACAGGTCATTAAGGAGCAGGTAGGGGTTAGACAGTGAATACAGAGACAGGTCGCTAAGGAGCAGAAAGTGGTAAGAGCCTTCAGCTTAGAATGTGGACTTTGTGAACCTTTCGGCTCGAAGACTAAACACCCCAACCATTTCTATGGCCCTATTGACCGACTAATCTTGGACCTACAGATGGGCTTAAATGTTTTCGTCCCAACCGATTCATCCGTGTGACCCTTGCTCCGTGTCCCGACCCGCCCCTCCCAGGAGGTGGAGCCCATGTCCAAGGAGAGCGACCACATCCACATCATCGCTCTGGCCCAGGCCCTGGACGTGTCCATCCTGGTGGAGTACATGGACCGCGGCGAGGGGGGCACCGTCAACCACCACGTCTTCCCCGAGGGCAGCATCCCGCGCATCTTCCTGCTGTACCGGCCCGGCCACTACGACATCCTGTACAAATAACGCCACAGCCCCCCTCCCCCAACACCCCACCCCTGTCTCCCTTCTTCTGTTCCTCTCTAGTCTTGGTTTGGCACCGTCCCCCCCCCCCCCCCTCTTCCCCTGTCTCCCTCGCTCCCCTTTTGTCATCACCTCCACAGGAGTGGATTACAAACACTTGAGTTGCCACGGCGACTGACATACATACACCCCCCCCCCTCCCCCAATCGTACGACGTAGGAAGGTGACGCTTGTGTGCTTGCGGAAAAGAAGGAAGGCAAAAGAAAATCAAAATGCATACTTTCTCCAGCTTCCCCCACCCCAATCCCCAAAATGGTAATAAAAAAAATCTTTGAAAATACAAGAAAAGTGACTCCAGGAATTTAGAGATGTACAGGTTTTTTTTTCTTTTGTGGTTGTAAATGTTATCTACTATTTTTGGACTTGATTTTTCTTCCTTTGTTACACTTGTGTCATGGATTTTATTAAAGGGATTTACATCTTGTTTCCTTTTCGTCATATGTCACTTTTGTCATGTTTTTATTAAAGGGTTTTACATCTTATAGCTCTGTTTCGTCATGAGCTACACTACACTATTAAAGGGATTTACATCTTATTTGCAGTTTTTTTTTTTTTTTTTGTGCCGTAGCAGACGAATTTCATGTATTCACTCCAATCGCTGTGAAGGAACCAGGGAATACTGTCGTCCAACCTACCCAGTACCCCAAGTCAAGCTGGTGGAAGCTGATTCTCGTTTGTATATATCGTGTGTATATATGTATTTCTGGTGGAATCCATCATCACTTGCAACATTACATCCTGGTACGGCTTCCTCACAAACGCAAGCAAAAGCAGACTTGATAGATTAACTAAGCAAGCAAGCAAGCTAATAGGAATACACCAGAAAGCGCTGGAGGATCTGTATATCCAGGCAGTGGGAAGGAAGACCAACTCCATCCTCTTAGATCCCTCCCACCCACTCCATCCTTGTTTTGATCTACTTCCTTCTGGCAGAAGATTCAGAATGCCTTTGGCCAGGAAAGCTATCTACAAAAAATCATTCATCCCCATAGCTATACACACACAGAACACTCATTCCTCAAAGAACTCACACAAATAACACACACACACACACACACACACACACACACACACACACACACACACACACACACACCTCCAAGCCTTCAGTCAAAAGACAATTTTCTAGTATGGCAACATACTAGACAATAAAGCTTTTTGAATCTTGAATCTTGAATCTTTGAATCTTGAATATTCTTAATATTCAAATTATATATAGATGTAAGCTCTCAGAAAAATAGTAATTGTCTGGTGCTGAATCAACCAATTCAGGTCGATTTCTTTTATTGATCTATAACATTTTTGACTGCCTCTCATCACTGATGAAGCGTCTCACAAAGCAGGCCTTCTCTTTTGTTACCACAATTGGTTTGTTGGCATCTGGACCCTTCATAATAAAGGCATACCTCTCTTCTGATAATTTAGTTTCAAGTTGAACCAGCAGGTGGCGCCAAAAAGCCGTGCATTAATAAGCATTGTGAAAGTGGCATTCGTCTCATTCATTCGTTTCATTCTGTGTAAGCAAGGACAGCAACAACATGTCACCTCTATCTGTACTTAGAGTGGCTCGCCGGAGTTTGGGGACGTTAACATTAACATCCATATTCGCAAGACAACAATCCTCACTTACGAGTAAGTCTCAATCCTTATAAGTAAAATGTGAACGTATTAATGAACTACTAAACTAGCCAATGCTAACTAGCTAGCAGTATGCGTCAATGTTTACCAGGGGGCCGAGTCTGGGATTTGACCTTACGGTGCTCGATTAGCCCCAAATAAGATTGTTTTTGACATCTGCAATGGTTTGATATGTGAGGCACGTTGAAGATTTTGATGTATGTGTTATAGATGTTATCGGATTATTTGCAGACTGGTCCTTCTACGCCTTGCAGAGCAGAAACTGAGTTTGGGGCACCTGTTCTATGCAACTTTGGACAATTTAAATGATTAAATTAATTTGATTGGACACGCTGATGTTTAACATATTTCTTGTCCAGCTGAACTAATCGAAAACATGGACAAGAAAGCAACCTGGGATCGGTTCTACACAGAGAACAGCAGCAGCAACTTCAAGAACTTTGAGTGGTTCTTCGGTTTCGACTCGGTCCGGGACTTCGTCCTGCCCCTCTTACAGCCCCAGACCCGCACTGCCACCCCGCTCCACGTCCTGGACATGGGCTGTGGGACCTCTGCTCTGGGACCCAGCATCTACCAACACTCCTCCGTCCAGGTGACCGTCACCTGTGCCGATATATCCCCGATCGCTGTGCGTCTAATGCGGGAACACGTCGCAGCCAAAGCCATCGAGCCCCATCATCCACTCTCCATGCTCGGGTTCCTGGAGCTCGACTGCAGGGAGATGTTTGCACACTTCGGGGCGGACGGGTTGGACCTCATTGTGGACAAGGGCACGACCGATGCCCTGTTGCGGTCGAAGGACGGCAGTGGGAAGGCGGGTCACGTGGTGCGGCAGTGCCTGAGGACGCTGCGGGGCTCCGGGCGCCTGCTCCAGTTCTCGGACGAAGACCCCGATGCCCGGCTGCTGTGGCTGGAGACAGAGGGGCGGGAACCCGGGGAGAGGCCGGCGCAGGTCGCGGTGCAGGAGGTGGGGGAGCTCCGCGGCGTGCGTTATTATTGCTATCAAGTCACTTCGCCCCCTGTCGCTGAATTACTGTAATGGTTTGTACAGTTTCTTCGTAATAATGATATCTTGATGGGTCGTGAGCAGTGGCGGCTGGCGATCCAACATGTTGGTGGGGCACAGTAATAGACAGGGGGTCTGAGGCCCCCCCCCCTTTTTTTATTTTTTTATTTAATAGATATGATTTGCTGTTTCTGGTGCATTTTGGGGATGGCCACTATCTATTTACCTACTTTTCATTCAGATTCATAGCCTACACATCCTACATCCTGCGTGTCGCTAGACAACGTCCCGAGGACGGTTGGATAATAAAACGCTAAGGGCCCTTACATAGTCGACGCGAGCGACGCGCGTAAACGACGTGAGTGACGTGAGCGTCGCGCTTCCTTTCATAGTCTACACAGCATACGCGAACGTCGCGGGCAATGCATGACATGCAATACACCACTCACGCCATGGGTGGCAGCAGAGTCACCGGTGTTTTCGCGGGGGACGTTCCAGGTGACGTTCCGATCAAAGTGGCTACGGAAGAAGAGTGATGAAGCGCAGAGATAGGCGGTGGTATGTGCGCCCTTTAAATACCACACAAGATCATGATGGGGAATTTGTTTCTCTGGTGCTTCCAATGCGAAGCATGGACGAGGAGAGGCATTTCCAGTATTTTCGGATGTCGGCGCCAAAGTTTGATGATCTCCTTTCGCGAGTCATCCGATATCTTCCCGACTCACCAAAACCGGCCCTTGTCAGGGAGCAGCTGGCAGATTATTTTTTGTCAGATGCTGGCGTGTTTCCCCACCAGTACAATGTGCTACGATTGGGTATGCGCACTGACCAATAAATGTATATACATTGGTCATCATGTTACACAAGTTACCTAATTTGGTTTACGTCAAACTCATTAATTCATATCCATATAAAATGTTTATACAACAAGCTATTGCCTTGACAGATGAATGAATTATTTAAGTGTAGGCCTACAGCCAAAGGCTTTAAGCTATAGCGCATAATGTCCACAGAAATTATATGGTAGGCAACATTATTAGAGAAAAGGGGTTTATTTATCAAATACAGAAAATAGTCCCACCATACACGCACACATTTTTCATTCACTACACACTCACGCTTTCAAATTTCATTCACTCAAAGAAGCTACTGAACTTATGTTTCACACAGAACATGAACATTTATGTTTCACATAGAACGTGAACACAAAACATTACGTAATTAATTCAAATAGGCTAATTCTAAAACAAATAAGGCCAGCAATAGAACGAATATCGGGTGACAAGAAGATCATTAAAATGGCTCACAATCCCGCATCAGCTGTCTGTCGCGCATCAAAATAGCACTTTGACCCTGTGGAAGGGTTCGCATAAATTGGCACAGATAATTAGTAAAAGAGACGTCAAGTCATTCTTATCACGTTCCCGCATCCTCTCATATGTTCTTCTGTAAATATAACCTATAGTAGTAATAATGTACAATATTTGCAGTATCGCCCCCACCGACAACGCTTGGTATTGCATGGATCGGCGCGTCGCGTATCAAAAATTTGGAGGACGCGTTTTGCCACGCTTCGACGCTTAATGACGGCCGAAGCGTCGCGTCGCGTAGCCTTTTGGACGCGTAAGCGTAGCGTTGCGTCGACTATGTAAGGGCCCTAAGGGTTGATATTGATCAAATAAAACATAGGGGGTAACACTGTCGTTTTACTTTGGTCGTCATGAAAAAAAACACTAGGGGTAACACTGTCGTTTTTTATTGTTCGTCATGAAAAAAAACACAAGGGGTAACACTGTTGTTTTTTATTGGTCGTCATGAAAAAAAACATAAGGGGTAACACTGTTGTTTTTGTCAAATAAAATATAAGTGGTAACACTGTCGTTTTTTATCAGTCGTCATGAAATAAACATAAGGGTTGATATTTATCAAATAAAACATAGGGGGTAACTGTTGTTTTACTTTGGTCGTCATGAAAAAAAACACTAGGGGTAACACTGTCGTTTTTTATTGGTCGTCATGAAAAAAAACATAAGGGGTAACACTGTTGTTTTTATTGGTCGTCATGAAAAAAAATATAAGGGGTAACACTGTTGTTTTTATTGGTCGTCATGAAAAAAAACATCAGGGGTAAAACTGTTGTTTTTATTGGTCGTCATGAAAAAAAACATAAGGGGTAACACTGTTGTCTTTGTCAAATAAAACATAAGGGGTAACACTGGTTTTTTATTGGTCGACATGAAAAAAACCATAAGGGGAAACACTGTCGTTTTTTATTGGTCGTCATGAAAAAAACCATAAGGGATAACACAGTTGTTTTTTATTGGTCGTCATGAAAAAAAACATAAGGGGTAACACTGTTGTTTTTATTGATCACCATGAAAAAAAACATAAGGAGTAACACTGTCGTTTCTTATTGGTCGTCATGAACGAAAAACAAGGGATAACACAGTTGTTTTTTATTGGTCGTCATGAAAAAAAACATAAGGGGTAACACTGTTGTTTTTATTGATCGCCATGAAAAAAAACATAAGGAGTAACACTGTCGTTTCTTATTGGTCGTCATGAACGAAAAACATAAGGGGTAACACTTGTTTTTTATTGGTCGTCATGAAAAAAAACATAAGGGGTAACACTGTTGTTTTACTTTGGTCGTCATGAAAAAAAACATAAGGGGTAACACTGATGTTTTTTATTGGCCGTCATGAAATAAACATAAGGGTTGATATTTATCAAATAAAACATAGGGGGTAACACTGTTGTTTTACTTTGGTCGTCATGAAAAAAAACACTAGGGGTAACACTGTCGTTTTTTATTGGTCGTCATGAAAAAAAACATAAGGGGTAACACTGTTGTTTTTATTGTTCGTCATGAAAAAAAACACAAGGGGTAACACTTGTTTTTTATTGGTCGTCATGAAAAAAAACATAAGGGGTAACACTGTTGTCTTTGTCAAATAAGGGATAACACTTGTTTTATATTGGTCGTCATGAAAAAAAACATAAGGGGTAACACTTGTCTTTGTCAAATAAAACATAAGGGGTAACACTGTTGTTTTTATTGGTCGTCATGAAAAAAAATATAAGGGGCAACACTGTTGTTTTTATTGGTCGTCATGAAAAAAAATATCAGGGGTAAAAAAGTTGTTTTTATTGGTCGTCATGAAAAAAACCACAAGGGGTAACACTGTTGTTTTTTATTGGTCGTCATGAAAAAAAACATAAGGGGTAACACTGTTGTCTTTGTCAAATAAAACATAAGGGGTAACACTGTGGTTTTTTATTGGTCGACATGAAAAAAACCATAAGGGGAAACACTGTCGTTTTTTATTGGTCGTCATGAAAAAAACCATAAGGGATAACACAGTTGTTTTTTATTGGTCGTCATGAAAAAAAACATAAGGGGTAACACTGTTGTTTTTATTGATCGCCATGAAAAAAAACATAAGGAGCAACACTGTCGTTTCTTATTGGTCGTCATGAACGAAAAACATAAGGGGTAACACTGTTGTTTTTTATTGGTCGTCATGAAAAAAAACATAAGGGGTAACACTGTTGTTTTACTTTGGTCGTCATGAAAAAAAACATAAGGGGTAACACTGATGTTTTTTATTGGCCGTCATGAAATAAACATAAGGGTTGATATTTATCAAATAAAACATAGGGGGTAACACTGTTGTTTTACTTTGGTCGTCATGAAAAAAAACACTAGGGGTAACACTGTCGTTTTTTATTGGTCGTCATGAAAAAAAACACAAGGGTTGACACTGTTGTTTTTATTGGTCGTCATGAAAAAAAACATAAGGGGTAACACTGTTGTTTTTATTGTTCGTCATGAAAAAAAACACAAGGGGTAACACTGTTGTTTTTTATTGGTCATCATGAAAAAAAACATAAGGGGTAACACTGTTGTCTTTGTCAAATAAGGGATAACACTTGTTTTATATTGGTCGTCATGAAAAAAAACATAAGGGGTAACACTGTTGTTTTTTATTGGTCGTCATGAAAAAAAACATAAGGGGTAACACTGTTGTCTTTGTCAAATAAAACATAAGGGGTAACACTGTCGTTTTTTATTGGTCGTCATGAAAAAAAACATAAGGGGTAACACTGTTTTACTTTGGTCGTCATGAAAAAAAACACAAGGGGTAACACTGTCGTTTTTTATTGGTCGTCATGAAAAAAACCATAAGGGATAACACTGTTGTTTTTTATTGGTCGTCATGAAAAAAAACATAAGGGGTAACACTGTTGTCTTTGTCAAATAAAATATAAGGGGTAACACTGTCGTTTTTTATTGGTCGTCATGAAAAAAAACATAAGGGGTAACACTGGTTTTTCATTGGTCGTCATGAAAAAAAACATAAGGGATAACACTGTTGTTTTTTATTGGTCGTCATGAAATAAAACATAAGGGGTAACACTGTCGTTTTTTATTGGTCGTCATGAAAAAAAACACAAGGGGTAAAAAAACATAAGGGGTAACACTGTTGTTTTTTATTGGTCGTCATGAAAAAAAACATAAGGGGTAACACTGTTGTCTTTGTCAAATAAAACATAAGGGGTAACACTGGTTTTTTTATTGGTCGACATGAAAAAAAACATAAGGGATAACACTGTTGTTTTTATTGGTCGTCATGAAAAAAAACATAAGGGTTGATATTTATCAAATAAAACATAGGGGGAAACACTGTTGTTTTACTTTGGTCGTCATGAAAAAAAACACTAGGGGTAACACTCGTTTTTTATTGGTCGCCATGAAAAAAAACATAAGGGTTAACACTGTTGTTTTTATTGGTTGTCATGAAAAAAAACATAAGGGGTAACACTGTTGTTTTTTAATCGTCGTCATGAAAAAAAACATAAGGGGTAACACTGTTGTTTTACTTTGGTCGTCATAAAAAAAAACATAAGGGGTAACACTGTTGTTTTTTATTGGTCGTCATGAAAAAAAACATAAGGGTCGACATGAAACGACAAATAAAAAACTGTCGTTTTTTATTGGTCGTCTTGAAAAAAAACATAAGGGGTAACACTGTTGTTTTTATTGGTCGTCATGAAAAAAAACATAAGGGGTAACACTGTTGTTTCTATTGGTCGTCATGAAAAAAAACATAAGGGGTAACACTGTTGTTTTTTATTGGTCGTCATGAAAAAAAAAATAAGGGGTAACACTGTTGTTTTTGTCAAATAAAATATAAGGGGTAACACTGTCGTTTATTATCAGTCGTCATGAAATAAACATAAGGGTTGATATTTATCAAATAAAACATAGGGGGTAACACTGTTGTTTTACTTTGGTCGTCATGAAAAAAAACACTAGGGGTAACACTGTCGTTTTTTATTGGTCGTCATGAAAAAAAACATAAGGGGTAACACTGTCGTTTCTTATTGGTCGTCATGAACGAAAAACATAAGGGGTAACACTGTTGTTTTACTTTGGTCGTCATGAAAAAAAACATAAGGGGTAACACTGATGTTTTTTATTGGCCGTCATGAAATAAACATAAGGGTTGATATTTATCAAATAAAACATAGGGGGTAACACTGTTGTTTTACTTTGGTCGTCATGAAAAAAAACACTAGGGGTAACACTGTTGTTTTTTATTGGTCGTCATGAAAAAAAACATAAGGGTTAACACTGTTGTTTTTATTGGTCGTCATGAAAAAAAACATAAGGGGTAACACTGTTGTTTTTATTGTTCGTCATGAAAAAAAACACAAGGGGTAACACTGTTGTTTTTTATTGGTCGTCATGAAAAAAAACATAAGGGGTAACACTGTTGTCTTTGTCAAATAAGGGATAACACTTGTTTTATATTGGTCGTCATGAAAAAAAACATAAGGGGTAACACTGTTGTCTTTGTCAAATAAAACATAAGGGGTAACACTGTCGTTTTTTATTGGTCGTCATGAAAAAAAACATAGGGGGCAACACTGTTGTTTTACTTTGGTCGTCATGAAAAAAAACACAAGGGATAACACTGTTGTTTTTTATTGGTCGTCATGAAAAAAAACATAAGGGGTAACACTGTTGTCTTTGTCAAATAAAATATAAGGGGTAACACTGTCGTTTTTTATTGGTCGTCATGAAAAAAAACATAAGGGGTAACACTGGTTTTTCATTGGTCGTCATGAAAAAAAACATAAGGGATAACACTGTTGTGTTTTATTGGTCGTCATGAAATAAAACATAAGGGGTAACACTGTCGTTTTTTATTGGTCGTCATGAAAAAAAACACAAGGGGTAAAAAAACATAAGGGGTAACACTGTTGTTTTTTATTGGTCGTCATGAAAAAAAACATAAGGGGTAACACTGTTGTCTTTGTCAAATAAAACATAAGGGGTAACACTGTGGTTTTTTTATTGGTCGACATGAAAAAAAACATAAGGGATAACACTGTTGTTTTTATTGGTCGTCATGAAAAAAAACATAAGGGTTGATATTTATCAAATAAAACATAGGGGTAACACTGTTGTTTTACTTTGGTCGTCATGAAAAAAAACACTAGGGGTAACACTGTCGTTTTTTATTGGTCGTCATGAAAAAAAACATAAGGGATAACACTGTTGTTTTTTATTGGTCGTCATGAAAAAAAACATAAGGGGTAACACTGTTGATTTTATTGGTTGTCATGAAAAAAAACATAAGGGGTAACACTGTTGTTTTTTATTGGTCGTCATGAAAAAAAACATAAGGGGTAACACTGTCGTTTTTTATCAGTCGTCATGAAATAAAAATAAGGGTTGATATTTATCAAATAAAACATAGGGGGTAACACTGTTGTTTTACTTTGGTCGTCATGAAAAAAAACACTAGGGGTAACACTGTCGTTTTTTATTGGTCGTCATGAAAAAAAACATAAGGGGTAACACTGTCGTATTTTATTGGTCGTCATGAAAAAAAACATAAAGGGTAACACTGTTGTTTTTTATTGGTCGTCATGAAAAAAAACATAAGGGGTAACACTGTTGTTTTACTTTGGTCGTCATGAAAAAAAACATAAGGGGTAACACCGATGTTTTTTATTGGCCGTCATGAAAAAAAACATAAGGGGTAACACTGTCGTTTTTTATTGGTCGTCTTGAAAAAAAACATGACACTGTTGTTTTTATTGGTCGTCATGAAAAAAAACATAAGGGGTAACACTGTTGTTTTTTATTGGTCGTCATGAAAAAAAACATAAGGGGTAACACTGTTGTCTTTGTCAAATAAAATATAAGGGGTAACACTGTCGTTTTTTATTGGTCGTCATGAAAAAAAACATAAGGGGTAACACTGGTTTTTCATTGGTCGTCATGAAAAAAAACATAAGGGATAACACTGTTGTTTTTTATTGGTCGTCATGAAATAAAACATAAGGGGTAACACTGTCGTTTTTTATTGGTCGTCATGAAAAAAAACACAAGGGGTAAAAAAACATAAGGGGTAACACTGTTGTTTTTTATTGGTCGTCATGAAAAAAAACATAAGGGGTAACACTGTTGTCTTTGTCAAATAAAACATAAGGGGTAACACTGGTTTTTTTATTGGTCGACATGAAAAAAAACATAAGGGATAACACTGTTGTTTTTATTGGTCGTCATGAAAAAAAACATAAGGGTTGATATTTATCAAATAAAACATAGGGGGAAACACTGTTGTTTTACTTTGGTCGTCATGAAAAAAAACACTAGGGGTAACACTCGTTTTTTATTGGTCGCCATGAAAAAAAACATAAGGGTTAACACTGTTGTTTTTATTGGTTGTCATGAAAAAAAACATAAGGGGTAACACTGTTGTTTTTTAATCGTCGTCATGAAAAAAAACATAAGGGGTAACACTGTTGTTTTACTTTGGTCGTCATAAAAAAAAACATAAGGGGTAACACTGTTGTTTTTTATTGGTCGTCATGAAAAAAAACATAAGGGTCGACATGAAACGACCAATAAAAAACTGTCGTTTTTTATTGGTCGTCTTGAAAAAAAACATAAGGGGTAACACTGTTGTTTTTATTGGTCGTCATGAAAAAAAACATAAGGGGTAACACTGTTGTTTCTATTGGTCGTCATGAAAAAAAACATAAGGGGTAACACTGTTGTTTTTTATTGGTCGTCATGAAAAAAAAAATAAGGGGTAACACTGTTGTTTTTGTCAAATAAAATATAAGGGGTAACACTGTCGTTTATTATCAGTCGTCATGAAATAAACATAAGGGTTGATATTTATCAAATAAAACATAGGGGGTAACACTGTTGTTTTACTTTGGTCGTCATGAAAAAAAACACTAGGGGTAACACTGTCGTTTTTTATTGGTCGTCATGAAAAAAAACATAAGGGGTAACACTGTCGTTTCTTATTGGTCGTCATGAACGAAAAACATAAGGGGTAACACTGTTGTTTTACTTTGGTCGTCATGAAAAAAAACATAAGGGGTAACACTGATGTTTTTTATTGGCCGTCATGAAATAAACATAAGGGTTGATATTTATCAAATAAAACATAGGGGGTAACACTGTTGTTTTACTTTGGTCGTCATGAAAAAAAACACTAGGGGTAACACTGTTGTTTTTTATTGGTCGTCATGAAAAAAAACATAAGGGTTAACACTGTTGTTTTTATTGGTCGTCATGAAAAAAAACATAAGGGGTAACACTGTTGTTTTTATTGTTCGTCATGAAAAAAAACACAAGGGGTAACACTGTTGTTTTTTATTGGTCGTCATGAAAAAAAACATAAGGGGTAACACTGTTGTCTTTGTCAAATAAGGGATAACACTTGTTTTATATTGGTCGTCATGAAAAAAAACATAAGGGGTAACACTGTTGTCTTTGTCAAATAAAACATAAGGGGTAACACTGTCGTTTTTTATTGGTCGTCATGAAAAAAAACATAGGGGGCAACACTGTTGTTTTACTTTGGTCGTCATGAAAAAAAACACAAGGGATAACACTGTTGTTTTTTATTGGTCGTCATGAAAAAAAACATAAGGGGTAACACTGTTGTCTTTGTCAAATAAAATATAAGGGGTAACACTGTCGTTTTTTATTGGTCGTCATGAAAAAAAACATAAGGGGTAACACTGGTTTTTCATTGGTCGTCATGAAAAAAAACATAAGGGATAACACTGTTGTGTTTTATTGGTCGTCATGAAATAAAACATAAGGGGTAACACTGTCGTTTTTTATTGGTCGTCATGAAAAAAAACACAAGGGGTAAAAAAACATAAGGGGTAACACTGTTGTTTTTTATTGGTCGTCATGAAAAAAAACATAAGGGGTAACACTGTTGTCTTTGTCAAATAAAACATAAGGGGTAACACTGTGGTTTTTTTATTGGTCGACATGAAAAAAAACATAAGGGATAACACTGTTGTTTTTATTGGTCGTCATGAAAAAAAACATAAGGGTTGATATTTATCAAATAAAACATAGGGGTAACACTGTTGTTTTACTTTGGTCGTCATGAAAAAAAACACTAGGGGTAACACTGTCGTTTTTTATTGGTCGTCATGAAAAAAAACATAAGGGATAACACTGTTGTTTTTTATTGGTCGTCATGAAAAAAAACATAAGGGGTAACACTGTTGATTTTATTGGTTGTCATGAAAAAAAACATAAGGGGTAACACTGTTGTTTTTTATTGGTCGTCATGAAAAAAAACATAAGGGGTAACACTGTCGTTTTTTATCAGTCGTCATGAAATAAAAATAAGGGTTGATATTTATCAAATAAAACATAGGGGGTAACACTGTTGTTTTACTTTGGTCGTCATGAAAAAAAACACTAGGGGTAACACTGTCGTTTTTTATTGGTCGTCATGAAAAAAAACATAAGGGGTAACACTGTCGTATTTTATTGGTCGTCATGAAAAAAAACATAAAGGGTAACACTGTTGTTTTTTATTGGTCGTCATGAAAAAAAACATAAGGGGTAACACTGTTGTTTTACTTTGGTCGTCATGAAAAAAAACATAAGGGGTAACACCGATGTTTTTTATTGGCCGTCATGAAAAAAAACATAAGGGGTAACACTGTCGTTTTTTATTGGTCGTCTTGAAAAAAAACATGACACTGTTGTTTTTATTGGTCGTCATGAAAAAAAACATAAGGGGTAACACTGTTGTTTTTTATTGGTCGTCATGAAAAAAAACATAAGGGGTAACACTGTTGTCTTTGTCAAATAAAATATAAGGGGTAACACTGTCGTTTTTTATTGGTCGTCATGAAAAAAAACATAAGGGGTAACACTGGTTTTTCATTGGTCGTCATGAAAAAAAACATAAGGGATAACACTGTTGTTTTTTATTGGTCGTCATGAAATAAAACATAAGGGGTAACACTGTCGTTTTTTATTGGTCGTCATGAAAAAAAACACAAGGGGTAAAAAAACATAAGGGGTAACACTGTTGTTTTTTATTGGTCGTCATGAAAAAAAACATAAGGGGTAACACTGTTGTCTTTGTCAAATAAAACATAAGGGGTAACACTGGTTTTTTTATTGGTCGACATGAAAAAAAACATAAGGGATAACACTGTTGTTTTTATTGGTCGTCATGAAAAAAAACATAAGGGTTGATATTTATCAAATAAAACATAGGGGGAAACACTGTTGTTTTACTTTGGTCGTCATGAAAAAAAACACTAGGGGTAACACTCGTTTTTTATTGGTCGCCATGAAAAAAAACATAAGGGTTAACACTGTTGTTTTTATTGGTTGTCATGAAAAAAAACATAAGGGGTAACACTGTTGTTTTTTAATCGTCGTCATGAAAAAAAACATAAGGGGTAACACTGTTGTTTTACTTTGGTCGTCATAAAAAAAAACATAAGGGGTAACACTGTTGTTTTTTATTGGTCGTCATGAAAAAAAACATAAGGGTCGACATGAAACGACCAATAAAAAACTGTCGTTTTTTATTGGTCGTCTTGAAAAAAAACATAAGGGGTAACACTGTTGTTTTTATTGGTCGTCATGAAAAAAAACATAAGGGGTAACACTGTTGTTTCTATTGGTCGTCATGAAAAAAAACATAAGGGGTAACACTGTTGTTTTTTATTGGTCGTCATGAAAAAAAAAATAAGGGGTAACACTGTTGTTTTTGTCAAATAAAATATAAGGGGTAACACTGTCGTTTATTATCAGTCGTCATGAAATAAACATAAGGGTTGATATTTATCAAATAAAACATAGGGGGTAACACTGTTGTTTTACTTTGGTCGTCATGAAAAAAAACACTAGGGGTAACACTGTCGTTTTTTATTGGTCGTCATGAAAAAAAACATAAGGGGTAACACTGTCGTTTCTTATTGGTCGTCATGAACGAAAAACATAAGGGGTAACACTGTTGTTTTACTTTGGTCGTCATGAAAAAAAACATAAGGGGTAACACTGATGTTTTTTATTGGCCGTCATGAAATAAACATAAGGGTTGATATTTATCAAATAAAACATAGGGGGTAACACTGTTGTTTTACTTTGGTCGTCATGAAAAAAAACACTAGGGGTAACACTGTTGTTTTTTATTGGTCGTCATGAAAAAAAACATAAGGGTTAACACTGTTGTTTTTATTGGTCGTCATGAAAAAAAACATAAGGGGTAACACTGTTGTTTTTATTGTTCGTCATGAAAAAAAACACAAGGGGTAACACTGTTGTTTTTTATTGGTCGTCATGAAAAAAAACATAAGGGGTAACACTGTTGTCTTTGTCAAATAAGGGATAACACTTGTTTTATATTGGTCGTCATGAAAAAAAACATAAGGGGTAACACTGTTGTCTTTGTCAAATAAAACATAAGGGGTAACACTGTCGTTTTTTATTGGTCGTCATGAAAAAAAACATAGGGGGCAACACTGTTGTTTTACTTTGGTCGTCATGAAAAAAAACACAAGGGATAACACTGTTGTTTTTTATTGGTCGTCATGAAAAAAAACATAAGGGGTAACACTGTTGTCTTTGTCAAATAAAATATAAGGGGTAACACTGTCGTTTTTTATTGGTCGTCATGAAAAAAAACATAAGGGGTAACACTGGTTTTTCATTGGTCGTCATGAAAAAAAACATAAGGGATAACACTGTTGTGTTTTATTGGTCGTCATGAAATAAAACATAAGGGGTAACACTGTCGTTTTTTATTGGTCGTCATGAAAAAAAACACAAGGGGTAAAAAAACATAAGGGGTAACACTGTTGTTTTTTATTGGTCGTCATGAAAAAAAACATAAGGGGTAACACTGTTGTCTTTGTCAAATAAAACATAAGGGGTAACACTGTGGTTTTTTTATTGGTCGACATGAAAAAAAACATAAGGGATAACACTGTTGTTTTTATTGGTCGTCATGAAAAAAAACATAAGGGTTGATATTTATCAAATAAAACATAGGGGTAACACTGTTGTTTTACTTTGGTCGTCATGAAAAAAAACACTAGGGGTAACACTGTCGTTTTTTATTGGTCGTCATGAAAAAAAACATAAGGGATAACACTGTTGTTTTTTATTGGTCGTCATGAAAAAAAACATAAGGGGTAACACTGTTGATTTTATTGGTTGTCATGAAAAAAAACATAAGGGGTAACACTGTTGTTTTTTATTGGTCGTCATGAAAAAAAACATAAGGGGTAACACTGTCGTTTTTTATCAGTCGTCATGAAATAAAAATAAGGGTTGATATTTATCAAATAAAACATAGGGGGTAACACTGTTGTTTTACTTTGGTCGTCATGAAAAAAAACACTAGGGGTAACACTGTCGTTTTTTATTGGTCGTCATGAAAAAAAACATAAGGGGTAACACTGTCGTATTTTATTGGTCGTCATGAAAAAAAACATAAAGGGTAACACTGTTGTTTTTTATTGGTCGTCATGAAAAAAAACATAAGGGGTAACACTGTTGTTTTACTTTGGTCGTCATGAAAAAAAACATAAGGGGTAACACCGATGTTTTTTATTGGCCGTCATGAAAAAAAACATAAGGGGTAACACTGTCGTTTTTTATTGGTCGTCTTGAAAAAAAACATGACACTGTTGTTTTTATTGGTCGTCATGAAAAAAAACATAAGGGGTAACACTGTTGTTTTTTATTGGTCGTCATGAAAAAAAACATAAGGGGTAACACTGTTGTCTTTGTCAAATAAAATATAAGGGGTAACACTGTCGTTTTTTATTGGTCGTCATGAAAAAAAACATAAGGGATAACACTGTTGTTTTTTATTGGTCGTCATGAAAAAAAACATAAGGGGTAACACTGTTGATTTTATTGGTTGTCATGAAAAAAAACATAAGGGGTAACACTGTTGTTTTTTATTGGTCGTCATGAAAAAAAACATAAGGGGTAACACTGTCGTTTTTTATCAGTCGTCATGAAATAAAAATAAGGGTTGATATTTATCAAATAAAACATAGGGGGTAACACTGTTGTTTTACTTTGGTCGTCATGAAAAAAAACACTAGGGGTAACACTGTCGTTTTTTATTGGTCGTCATGAAAAAAAACATAAGGGGTAACACTGTCGTATTTTATTGGTCGTCATGAAAAAAAACATAAAGGGTAACACTGTTGTTTTTTATTGGTCGTCATGAAAAAAAACATAAGGGGTAACACTGTTGTTTTACTTTGGTCGTCATGAAAAAAAACATAAGGGGTAACACCGATGTTTTTTATTGGCCGTCATGAAAAAAAACATAAGGGGTAACACTGTCGTTTTTTATTGGTCGTCTTGAAAAAAAACATGACACTGTTGTTTTTATTGGTCGTCATGAAAAAAAACATAAGGGGTAACACTGTTGTTTTTTATTGGTCGTCATGAAAAAAAACATAAGGGGTAACACTGTTGTCTTTGTCAAATAAAATATAAGGGGTAACACTGTCGTTTTTTATTGGTCGTCATGAAAAAAAACATAAGGGGTAACACTGGTTTTTCATTGGTCGTCATGAAAAAAAACATAAGGGATAACACTGTTGTTTTTTATTGGTCGTCATGAAATAAAACATAAGGGGTAACACTGTCGTTTTTTATTGGTCGTCATGAAAAAAAACACAAGGGGTAAAAAAACATAAGGGGTAACACTGTTGTTTTTTATTGGTCGTCATGAAAAAAAACATAAGGGGTAACACTGTTGTCTTTGTCAAATAAAACATAAGGGGTAACACTGGTTTTTTTATTGGTCGACATGAAAAAAAACATAAGGGATAACACTGTTGTTTTTATTGGTCGTCATGAAAAAAAACATAAGGGTTGATATTTATCAAATAAAACATAGGGGGAAACACTGTTGTTTTACTTTGGTCGTCATGAAAAAAAACACTAGGGGTAACACTCGTTTTTTATTGGTCGCCATGAAAAAAAACATAAGGGTTAACACTGTTGTTTTTATTGGTTGTCATGAAAAAAAACATAAGGGGTAACACTGTTGTTTTTTAATCGTCGTCATGAAAAAAAACATAAGGGGTAACACTGTTGTTTTACTTTGGTCGTCATAAAAAAAAACATAAGGGGTAACACTGTTGTTTTTTATTGGTCGTCATGAAAAAAAACATAAGGGTCGACATGAAACGACCAATAAAAAACTGTCGTTTTTTATTGGTCGTCTTGAAAAAAAACATAAGGGGTAACACTGTTGTTTTTATTGGTCGTCATGAAAAAAAACATAAGGGGTAACACTGTTGTTTCTATTGGTCGTCATGAAAAAAAACATAAGGGGTAACACTGTTGTTTTTTATTGGTCGTCATGAAAAAAAAAATAAGGGGTAACACTGTTGTTTTTGTCAAATAAAATATAAGGGGTAACACTGTCGTTTATTATCAGTCGTCATGAAATAAACATAAGGGTTGATATTTATCAAATAAAACATAGGGGGTAACACTGTTGTTTTACTTTGGTCGTCATGAAAAAAAACACTAGGGGTAACACTGTCGTTTTTTATTGGTCGTCATGAAAAAAAACATAAGGGGTAACACTGTCGTTTCTTATTGGTCGTCATGAACGAAAAACATAAGGGGTAACACTGTTGTTTTACTTTGGTCGTCATGAAAAAAAACATAAGGGGTAACACTGATGTTTTTTATTGGCCGTCATGAAATAAACATAAGGGTTGATATTTATCAAATAAAACATAGGGGGTAACACTGTTGTTTTACTTTGGTCGTCATGAAAAAAAACACTAGGGGTAACACTGTTGTTTTTTATTGGTCGTCATGAAAAAAAACATAAGGGTTAACACTGTTGTTTTTATTGGTCGTCATGAAAAAAAACATAAGGGGTAACACTGTTGTTTTTATTGTTCGTCATGAAAAAAAACACAAGGGGTAACACTGTTGTTTTTTATTGGTCGTCATGAAAAAAAACATAAGGGGTAACACTGTTGTCTTTGTCAAATAAGGGATAACACTTGTTTTATATTGGTCGTCATGAAAAAAAACATAAGGGGTAACACTGTTGTCTTTGTCAAATAAAACATAAGGGGTAACACTGTCGTTTTTTATTGGTCGTCATGAAAAAAAACATAGGGGGCAACACTGTTGTTTTACTTTGGTCGTCATGAAAAAAAACACAAGGGATAACACTGTTGTTTTTTATTGGTCGTCATGAAAAAAAACATAAGGGGTAACACTGTTGTCTTTGTCAAATAAAATATAAGGGGTAACACTGTCGTTTTTTATTGGTCGTCATGAAAAAAAACATAAGGGGTAACACTGGTTTTTCATTGGTCGTCATGAAAAAAAACATAAGGGATAACACTGTTGTGTTTTATTGGTCGTCATGAAATAAAACATAAGGGGTAACACTGTCGTTTTTTATTGGTCGTCATGAAAAAAAACACAAGGGGTAAAAAAACATAAGGGGTAACACTGTTGTTTTTTATTGGTCGTCATGAAAAAAAACATAAGGGGTAACACTGTTGTCTTTGTCAAATAAAACATAAGGGGTAACACTGTGGTTTTTTTATTGGTCGACATGAAAAAAAACATAAGGGATAACACTGTTGTTTTTATTGGTCGTCATGAAAAAAAACATAAGGGTTGATATTTATCAAATAAAACATAGGGGTAACACTGTTGTTTTACTTTGGTCGTCATGAAAAAAAACACTAGGGGTAACACTGTCGTTTTTTATTGGTCGTCATGAAAAAAAACATAAGGGATAACACTGTTGTTTTTTATTGGTCGTCATGAAAAAAAACATAAGGGGTAACACTGTTGATTTTATTGGTTGTCATGAAAAAAAACATAAGGGGTAACACTGTTGTTTTTTATTGGTCGTCATGAAAAAAAACATAAGGGGTAACACTGTCGTTTTTTATCAGTCGTCATGAAATAAAAATAAGGGTTGATATTTATCAAATAAAACATAGGGGGTAACACTGTTGTTTTACTTTGGTCGTCATGAAAAAAAACACTAGGGGTAACACTGTCGTTTTTTATTGGTCGTCATGAAAAAAAACATAAGGGGTAACACTGTCGTATTTTATTGGTCGTCATGAAAAAAAACATAAAGGGTAACACTGTTGTTTTTTATTGGTCGTCATGAAAAAAAACATAAGGGGTAACACTGTTGTTTTACTTTGGTCGTCATGAAAAAAAACATAAGGGGTAACACCGATGTTTTTTATTGGCCGTCATGAAAAAAAACATAAGGGGTAACACTGTCGTTTTTTATTGGTCGTCTTGAAAAAAAACATGACACTGTTGTTTTTATTGGTCGTCATGAAAAAAAACATAAGGGGTAACACTGTTGTTTTTTATTGGTCATCATGAAAAAAAACATAAGGGGTAACACTGTTATTTTACTTTGGTTGTCATGAAAAAAAACATAAGGGGTAACACTGTTGTTTTTTATTGGTCGTCATGAAAAAAAACATAAGGGGTAACACTGTTGTTTTTTATTGGTCGTCATGAAAAAAACCATAAGGGGTAACACTGTTGTTTTTTATTGGTCGTCATGAAAAAAAACATAAGGGGTAACACTGTTGTTTTTTATTGGTCGTCATGAAAAAAAACATAAGGGGTAACACTGTCGTTTTTTATCAGTTGTCATGAAATAAACATAAGGGTTGATATTTATCAAATAAAACATAGGGGGTAACACTGTTGTTTTACTTTGGTCGTCATGAAAAAAAACACTAGGGGTAACACTGTCGTTTTTTATTGGTCGTCATGAAAAAAAACATAAGGGGTAACACTGTTGTTTCTTATTGGTCGTCATGAAAAAAAACATAAGGGGTAACACTGTTGTTTTACTTTGGTCGTCATGAAAAAAAACACAAGGGGTAACACTGTCGTTTTTTATTGGTCGTCATGAAAAAAAACATAAGGGGTAACACTGTTTTTTTTATTGGTTGTCATGAAAAAAAACATAAGAGGTAACACTGTGGTTTTTGTCAAATAAAATATAAGGGGTAACACTGTCGTTTTTTATCAGTCGTCATGAAATAAACATAAGGGTTGATATTTATCAAATAAAACATAGGGGGTAACACTGTTGTTTTACTTTGGTCGTCATGAAAAAAAACCTGAACCATATTGTCTGAATGCTCATCATTCATATTAGCCGTGCGTGCGGGGACTCAAACCTGAGTCTACAGAGCGTTAACCAACAGCCCTGACCGCTGCACCACCAAGACACTAACCAGAGCATTTTTGGGGGTTATACTTGACTTTACCATTCACATGACAGAGAAATAAGATGTATCCATTACGGTACCTCATGAACCCTGGTTCGGAGCAGGGCACCTGAACATACATAGTGACGGAAAGCTCATCATTCTTATTAGCCGTGTGTGCGGGTACTCAAACCTGCACCTGCAGAGTGTTAACCCACAGCCTTACCACCACACCACCAAGACACAGATCTTGATGTTTTGGAGGTTATACTTGACTTTACAATTCACACAGTCTAGAAATAAGAGGTATCCATTGAGAGACTTACTCCATCAGTAGACTTACTCCATCAGGGGACTTAAACCCTGGTTCTGAATAGGGAACCTGAACCTACATAGTGTCTGATAGCTCATCATGAAGGTCAGCTTCTTAGTAGCCGTGTGTGTGGGGACTCGAACCTGCACCTGCAGAGTGTTAACCCACAGCCCTTACCGCCACACCACCAAGACACAGAACAGGATGTTTTGGAGGTTATACTTGACTTTATAATTCACAGTCTAGAAATAAGAGGTATCCATTAAGGTACTTACTCCATCAGGGGACTTAAACCCTGGGTCTAAGCGGTGAACAGAATATAGGCTCAGCAAGAAAGGATGAGCAAATTCTTAATCCCTGTGAGCTGGGACTCGAACCTGCGTCTGAGTTTTGATGATTTGACGATTTTGTTGATGGCGGTTAGACTTGACTTTACAACTCACATGATATAGAAAAACTCTACACTACTAAGTGGCCGGAGGTCATAGTTGACTTAAAACTCACATGACATTGTTAGGCTTCTAACTCTACATCAAGCTCCAATGAAGACCTATCGTGGCAGGACTCCAGGGGTCGCTATAAACAGCTCTATCAGCTGCACCCTTGTGACATCATGATTAGATGTAACATCACACCAATGTTGTTAGATTTACAAAAAACGTTTGACTTTTTAGCTAAAAACAAACTAAAATACAAAGCATTTTCAAAGTTGCGCCCGAGCTTAACAGGGCTAAAAAGAACCATAGGGCCTCATAATGGGTTCTGATTGGTCCATTGGTTGAGGGTTAGGGTTATAGTTATCGGTAGAACTGTTAAACAAGAGATAGACTGTGTTCTCCTCAACCCGAGCAGGAAATAAAATACGATAGCGTCATCTTTGCCGGCCAATGACTTCAGATGTCTGCGCAATGTTGACCTACTTATATTAATGCCCTCCTCACTTTTAAAGGGGACTTATTATACCACCAGGTGTGAGTGTGATTAGCCTTACAAGCCGTTTCGAAAAATCTGCCCCATATGACATCACTAGTGGGTGTGTCCACCTAGATCTGTGCTGGATAGATCTATCTACCAGCCTACCCAGTGGACTGAAGTAAACATTGCTCATCTATCCAGCACAGATCTAGGTGGACACACCCACTAGTGATGTCATATTAGGCCGATTTTCGAAACGGCTTGTAAGGCTAATCACACTCACACCTGGTGGTATAATAAGTCCCCTTTAAGGAGGATCAATATTTCCCAATGCCTCAACCCGAGCAGGAGATTAAATACGATAGCGTCAGATAGCGTAATCTTTGCCGGCCTGCAGCTAGCCAGCAACGTTATTGATGAATGAGAGGCGTGATCCTTTTCTCGTAAACGAGATCCTTATGTCGTAAATATATGATATCTTATCTCGTAATTACTACCTTATCTCATAATTACGAGATCCTTATCTCGTAATTACGAGATCTTTTCTCGTAATTACGAGATCCTTATCTCGTAATTACGAGATCTTACCTCGTAATTACGAGATCCTGAGTGTGCTAACGGCTACATTAGCTGTGAAATTTATTTGGTGAATGCTCAGCGCCACCGTACATTTCCCTTCCACCCCGTAGATAAATAAAATAGAGCGTGCGGAAACGGCCTTGTTTTTACCCCGAGAATAACCCCCGCCCCTTTTGAACCGAGATTGCGTCTCGATTCAAAAAGCACAGTTTACAAAAACACAATGGTGCCGATGTCACGGCGGTTCACGAGAACTTCCCGTTCCGATATGCAGGCACACATACAGGCGTCGCACACCGTGGTCCCCGATCTCCGAGAAGGGGAGGCTGTTTAACGTAGTTTCGGATAACGTCGCGAACTCCGTCGACTTATATAAGCTTAAAGGAGGCCTATTCTACCACCACCAGGTGTGAGTGTGATTAGCCTTACAAGTCGTTTCGAAAAATCTGCCCCATATGACATCACTAGTGGGCGTGTCCACCTAGATCTGTGCTGGATAGCAGTCAACTGGGTACTGGTAGACCGATCCACGTGTTAATTTGGCACTGAAGACATTGAGGCTGCGTTTACACGATGACGGTCTGACCAGAAGACGCAAAAGTGGCGTCGCGTCTTCACTTTTTATTCCGCGTTTAGACGAGCGTTTTCGGGAGGAAATCTGCGTGCATACGGTGACGCAAAAGTGTGTGGAATTCGATTGGGTATGCATGCCAGGCGGCTAGGTGGTGCTGTGATACACTATCACACAACACCGCCATGTCTGAGCGCATGCGTAGAATCTTCCTTCTCTTAATCTGTGCCGCAAAAACCAAAAAGATCCTTCTCTGTTCAGTAACACTATCTGTACATATCCTGTACATTTCGTGGAAAGACTCCTGTACGCTTGTTAGAGGTCCGACGCATGGAAATAATCTGACATGTTTGTTTATTTCCTTGTACTGGCACATGTATGTGACGTAAACGCGTACGCGACGGGAGCAGATCTGAGCAGTGTTTTGCGTCTTGGCAGTTTAGACGGAAACGCTACGGCGGAGCGTTTTCAACTTTTCCACTCTGGAGGGTGGTTTCAGATTTATGCGTTTTCATGCCCCAAAAACGCCGTCACCGTCTAAACGAAAGGCACTTCCGATGAAATATTTTGTCGTTTTCACCCGCAAGCGTCCTCGTGTAAACGGGGCCTGAGTCTTCAGTGGCAACATCCACAGTTAGCAACGAGAGATCGTTGAACACAAATAGTCCTGTTCACTAGTAGCTACATGCACAACGTCATGCAGGCTAATAGGCAGCCTGGGCACGTAACGTACCTATGACTAGGTAATTGAGCTAGCTGCTACAGGCTGACAAAATAATGTGTATTTTTTAACCCATCCACAGATCGTTAAACAAAAGCAATCTACATGCACCAGTTCAAACCTAACATTCTTGCTATTACTATGACGGAACACATATTGATTTTCTGTCCTCTCAGCTCCCGAGTCCCGCTCTGTCTCATCATGGACTTCAAAACTCCCTCTCGTTACTAGCTGTGGATGTTGCCAAGCTGTCACTCCGATCGAGACTGGCCAAAAGAGACGTGTCTTACATCTTTCGGCGTAGGTCCCGCCCACAAGATTCAGCTCAACAGCAAGCAAAGCTTTTGGATTCACAAGCAAAACTTTTGGATACGCAAACAAAACTTTTGGATTCCCATTAATAATTTTTTATCACATTTATTTTACTTGCAATATTTTTTTTTTGATTGCAGTGTCGATAGTTTTGCTCTCAAATCAATTTTTTGATTGCAGTGTGGATAATTTTGCTATTCTGTTTGATTGTATAATAAGACACAAATCTATGTTTATGGCCAAATAATGTGGCCTAATTCACACATGGAATAGCGGTCCATATGATATGCGGTCCTGTGGCCGCAACTGTTGGTCAATTTAATGATATGCGGCAAGACATTAATACACATCGTTTCTTGCCAGTATTGTACACATTATTGTTATCGACTTGTGTTCCTAATATGCATGTGTTCCCCCGTTAATCTGTACATTGCCATGGACTGTGTAGCTCTCGTCACAATACAGAAAACGTTCAAAACGGGCGTTCTTTATTGGTACCCGACTCCTTTACTTGCAAATGATACATTATTTACATAAGCACAAAGTAAAACACAGAAATATGACACCTGAAAATGACATGCATAAAACAGGAAATAAAGTGCATTAAATGGTGAAATGAAATACCTCGCTGGCCTTTTGTTGTGAATAGAGGTTTGTTAAAGGTTATTTTACTGTCCTAGTATCTTGGCCGTCTTCATGCCAGCTTGGTCATGCTTTTGTATCAATTAAACCAACTGGAAGAAAACATTAGTTCTGTACGCTTGCAGCACATTAACACATTCTAATTACACATTACAAATGGGTTCAGTAACAGTTACATTATATTGACATTTTAACCTTTTAACCCAACATGAATTATTATCCATTTATTTATTACATGAAATTCAAGTATTGATCAGGCCTATTAAGTGTTCATAATGAAAGAAAACGTATTTATGAAACGTCACTTACAGACTGTATTATGCGTTGCGTGTTTAGTTTGCGTCTGTTTAAACAGATGGAGGCACACACTCGTGCCTGCATTCATTCATTCTTTTGAACACTACCTCGCGGTAAAACAATGTTTTCTCACAATCATATACTCATCAATCCTAAAAATCATGGGTTTGTACACGATGTCTGTGTCAAGAAAATATGTGTTTGCTGTACGGTGTTTGCAGATGCATTGATTTAAATACAACTTATTACCGCTGTATCAGCTGTTCTTTCCCAAATAATTTAACCAACGTTATTATTTGCCGTAAAGCAAGATTTTGTTTTGGAATGCTGGGATATAGCCTACTTTGCTCGAGTTTATGAGCCTACTAAAGTGTTCATTCATGCAGCCCCTATGGAAAAAAAAAAGTTGCCAGAATCCACATCCTCACCATAATATTTCAATTAGGCAAATCGTTTGCATGTATGTAATGTGTATAGCCTACTGGTGTGTAAGCTTATGTTGTAGTTCCGACCTGCCACATGGTACGTCAAAATAGCAGCGCTATCCGCTAGTGCACTTAGATCAGGTATATGTAGGTCATTTGCGCAACTGCTTTATCGATCTGTAAGATAGCATCATGCATCATGTGTGCCGGAAAACGCCTCTGATTTTCGCCAACCCTCCTCTCAGGGCGCAAGTTTACTGGCGCAGGTTTGCTGCAGGGAGAAATTGGCTTTGCGCCGGGTGCAAACTAGCAAAGATGCATGCGTCGGTGTAGAAAGTCAATTGCGCTGGATGCAAGACAGGGCCCTATAACTTGGACACTGAGGAACCTACAGGTGGAGAGCCTGAGGAACCTACAGGTGGAGAGAACCCCAAAGAACCTTAACCTAGTTAAGGACCCTTACCCCCCCCCCCCCACCCTCAACCACTTCACCCGTCCCCCACCCTCCACCTGAACCTCACCCTTCCCTCACCCTCTGACCTCACCCTCCCCTCCCCCAGCCCCCCCTCACGCACCCTTATGTCTGAGTGTGTGTGTGTGTGTGTTTGTGTGTGTGTTAACAACCGACACAAAGACACTGAGCCATACCCCAATATCCTGAACCCCGGGAGGAGGTCCTCCTGAGTGAAGCGGGACTGGAAGGTGTGGATGAGTGTCAGTGTGTCTGAGGACCCTCCTCCATCTGGGGACACTCTGTAGAAGGACAGAGTGCCAGCAGGCCGGTCCAGATACACTCCTACTCTGGTGGAGCCAGCAGGGGGGAGGGGGAGGACTGTCTCTCTACCGTTGTAATGGGCATAGTAACGATCATCAGAACACTCAAGACTCCATGACGTGTTGTTCATTCCAAGCCCACTGTCACCACCCTCTCCTCTCCTTGTGATTCCTCTGATTGTCACTCCTATAACAACATGTCCTTTCCTCTCCATCTCCCAGTAACAGCGGTCAGTCAGACCCTCTCTACCCAACACCTGGGTCCAGATGTCAAATCTCTCTGGGTGATCCGGATACGATTGGTCCTCTTCAACCCGCGTCACCTTTCTGTTGTCCTCAGACAGAGCGAGCTCTCTGTGGGCTGTGTTTGGGTCCAGTGTGAGTTCACAGGCATCTGAGGGAGAACAAGACAAGATGAGCTGCTGAACCATTCTTCATCATCATCATCATCATCATCATGACTAGTACTGTTCTCTTGCATTCTTCTTCTTCCTGTTTCATGATCATCTACTCTAAAAACATTAACATAGAAAGACATATCAGATCAATCATATCAGAGCTACTACAGTGGACTAGTGTGCTATAGCTTTACAAATATTTGTGAACATTGTTTATAAGATCATTTAAGTTAAACTTAAATGTCAATCCTGCGTGTGTAAGTAGCTTTCCCAGTCAAACATTGATGCCTAGACAAATGTATAAACGGAATCTACTCCCACACTATTTACACTACATACACATATTATACATGAAAACGTTCCGAATGATGAGCTCATTGCTCCTCTGAAATATCTTTAGTTATAGTCTTCATACTTTTCAAGATATTCGACTTTGAAAGGTTCCAATACACATCCATTGTAATCCACCTGTGTAAACAACAGACTGAACCAGCTGAGCTCACATTCTGGCTGGAAACTAACTGTTGGTACCATAGAACTGGTTCATACATACTATAAATAGACATGTACACACATGTCCATCTCAATAGTGTGTGTGTATTGTGATGAATCAAACAGTCACTTACACTTCTTTGGAGCTCGTTTCAGCCTCCACACTCCACCGTGCTCCACACTGGGGGGGAATCAAAGTGAGAGCAGCATGTTGAAACATTCACCTTCGTCATTTGCTGTCTCATCACGTTCTAAACAACATGAGTGACAGCTGCCTCTTCAAACCGCTTCATGTAGCAGCGGCTTGAATCCTTGTAGGAGACTGTGTCCCTGATTGGTGAGCTGTCCTCTCCATACCTGATAGTGTCCAGTCTCCAGTGTGCATCCTCCTGTCCAGCAGAGAGCAGTGCAGCTCCTGATTCTCCTGGGTGATTGTAGCTCAGGTCCAGCTTTCTCAGATGGGAGGGGTTGGAGCTCAGAGCTGAGGCCAGAGATGCACAGCCTTCCTGTGTGACCAGGCAGCCAGACAAGCTACACACACACACACACACACACACACACACACACACACACACACACACACACACACACACACACACGATAACTGATTTACAATACCCAAGATAATATATATTCAAGATAACTGACTTACAACACCCCCCCAATTACAAGACTCCAGCCCACCCACCAAAGCACATTACTTGTGTTTTGTGCCTTTGCCGGGACCAGTGCTTTCTTCCTCTTCTCAGCAGCTATGTGCCTCAATTTGGCTTCCTGTCCTCCTCCATTTCAGTCTTTCTGCTTTGCTTTATATACTTTATTCAATAAATGATTTATATTTTAATCATAACTAAATATTGTTTCTAGAGCAGCATGAGAAATATTTACAACAAAAAATTAAGTAAACTATATAAACGCCATAATATTTCACTATCTAAAATGTCAATACAATATTAATATTCCTGACAAAAGAATACTGATTGAGGTTTAGAAAGAAGAAAAGACTTCATAACCGCCAGCGGTAACACTAACCGGCCCTCCAGGCAACACGGCTCAGATACTAACTTGTGATGTCCTGTCCCGTGCAGGTCAGTGGAGAAGCGCCCAAGCTCATTTGGTCGGTCGTTTGTCTTTGATATGATCATAATCTATAATGTTGCATCGCTGTGCCCTGATATGAGTCCCAATTTAGAGAGAAAGGGGGAAATCCTACGTTTTTAAAGTTCCTTTTTACAGTAATATTTGCAAACTTTAAATTCTCCTTCAAATTCTTATGGTGGCACACTGTCCTACACCATATGTTGCAAGAAACAGTTTACTAATAAACTACTGGCCCATAGACTACTTAAAGGCCACGCAGAAGAAGTAAAGTGAAAATATCCAAACACTACTGGCACCTTTCTGGGTAAACACGTAGTAGAGAGTAGAGTAGTCGTAATGTCTCTGTTTATAACACTGACCGCTTTAAGACATTAGTAGTATCCCCACTTCTCCAGGCACCAATACACCACTGCTTACAGCTGGCTTTACTATTAATTTACTATCATTAATCCTCGGCTTTCCTTATTTATCATTTCATAATAAATAGAGCTTTTTATGAGCTTTCTCTTCACCCTGGTTACACAATATGACAATACTATTCTGTATCCTATTCATATTTGTGAACTAATGTTTAGCAATTAGAATAATGAATATTGAACAAAGTAAGCTTTAAAATACATTTTGTGGGAAAATTGCAACAACTAGGGGTCACAGACCCTTCCAAGACCCCTGGTACTTCATCCTGCTCTAAACTGTCACCGTCCCGTATATGGGGGACGGTGGGGGGCACTATTATATATTTTTTCATATTTCTAATTGAAAGGTTGCAGGTGTTTGGATGTATTAGAATATCCACCTTAACAACAAGGTGTAACATTTCCAATGATACCAGAGTCATGGATGTGGCCATCACAGCTACAAGCTGAGTTATATAACTTTCCTTTGATGTGGAACTTTTGAATTCAGTATCTGACAATTTGAGTGAAACTGACCTGAGCGTTTCCAGTGTACAGTGTGGACTCCCCAGTCCAGCAGAGAGCAGCTTCACTCCTGAATCCTGCAGATCATTGCTACTCAGGTCCAGCTCTCTCAGACTAGAGGAGCTGGAGCTGAGAACTGAGGCCAGAGCTTCACAGCATGTTTCTGACAGATGACAGCCATTCAGCCTGCACCACAATAAACACAACACGTTAGGAACTTTGATTCAATGTTTAGGGATACTTAAAACCAAAGTCACTTTACACACATAAACAAAATATAATAAATGTTAATACACTGGATCTTTAGATATTAAGAGTTTGATTTCACATAGTTCATAAACAAATCACATCATTGTACTATATTATACTTAAAAATAGTTTTATGAAGAGGCTCAACTTGCTTATCTAGATGATAGCGCCGTGCTATGGTGACTCGGGGTTGCTCTTTGTTTGTTTTGTTTATATGCTGTTTTGTGTACTTCTGGAATCAAGCAATGGGCTTATTCGGTATGACAGAGCCGAACTCATTCGCATACGGGACAACCTGCCGCTCTCACATTCTCTCATTCTGGATTTACCACCTAATTTCCCTCGAGGACGACCAAAACACCAGCCGAGGAAGAGGGGCAAGAGAGCTGGAGCAACTAGCTCGGCTAGAAGACACCGGTGTCACCGACTAGCCCTGCCGAGCCTTACTCTATCCAACGTTCGCTCGTTAGCAAACAAGAAGGACAAGCTCACCTCCCTCATCCTCTCCCGACGGGATTTTAGAGACTGTGCTTCCATTTGCCTGACAGAAACCTTGCTGCATACAAACATCCCAGACTCGGTGTTACAACAGGAGGGCTTTACGTTTTATCGGTCGGATCGCACCAGCGATTCGCTGAAGCAGCGCAGCGGTGTCTGCGTCTATATCAACCAGAATTGGTGTACAGACACCAAAACTCTATCGTCCAGCTGCTCGCCTGATCTGGAGCATCTCACAGTGAAGGGCATCCTTTTCTACTCGCCAAGGGAAATCTCCAACATCCCGTGTGTGGTCTACATCCCACCGAGCACAGTGCCAGCCTCAGCCGCTCAACAACTAGCCGACCACGTTCACACCGTGGAAAACTCCAACCACGACTCGACCGCCCTGGTGCTTGGTGACTTCAACCACGTCTCCATGCAGAAAACTCTCCGCAGATACAAGCCTCAGATTCAAGGCCCCACCAGGCTGGACAAAACATTCGACTAGTGCTACTCCTCCATACCGGAGGCGTATCAGGCTCTAGTCAGAGCCCCTTTAGGTGATTCTGACCACAACACCATATTTCTTGTTCCTAAATACAGACAGAGACTTAAGACATCCAAGCCAATGACAAACCGGGTCAAGAGGAGCTCTCCTGGGGCTATAGATATGTTACAAGACTGTTTTGACATCACTGACTGGGATGTTGTTAAACCTGAGAATCAGGACGATAGACACTTTCACTGAATGCGTAATGTCCTACATCTGTTTCTGCGAGTCTGTGTGCATCCCAACCAAGACGGTTACCATACAGCAACAACAGGCTTTGGTTCAACAAGCAAGTTAAGCGCCTGTGTAAGGAGAAAAATTACGCTTTCAAATGTGGGGACAAAGAGCAATACATACTTCTTAAACACAAACTCTGGAAGGCAGCTAATTCAGCTAAAGCCAACTACAGAGTCAAACTTGCAAACAAACTCCAAGATCACAACATTAAGGGTGTCTGGCAAGACCTACAGGCGATCACTGACTACAAGACAAAACATCACGTTCTTGACTGTGACTCCTCCCTGCCAGAGCGACTTAATTACTTTTTCTGCCGTTTTGAGAACAATGGTGCCCAGACAAGTGCTCTCCCGCACCCGCTTTGGATGGGCACTCTCCCTTTTCCATCCCAGAGCATGATGTCCGTAGACTGCTTCGGCACCAGAAAATCAACAAAGCAGCAGGGCCAGATGGTGTATCACCAGCTACACTCAAGAGTTGTGCAGACCAGCTTGCTTCCATACTCATTTCCATCTTCAACTGGTCTCTTAACACAGAAACGGTACCTGTATGTTTTAAATCAGCTATGAACATTCCAGGGCCCAAGAAAAGTAACATAACCTGTCTTAATGATTATAGGCCTGTTGTACTTACTTCTGTTGACATGAAGGTCTTTGAGCGCCTAGTCTGTAGGTACTTGACACACATCACGCTAGACCCTCACCAATTTGCCTACAGGGCACATATCATTCACTTCGGGAGGGGCCGCCCAGTTACTAGTTAAATCGACTTGGTTGTGAGGTTGCGTCTGTTGAGTGAGTGAGTGGTTGCGGGGGGACAGCTCAGGCTGCCGGACGGCGCTGCAAGGAACTTTAATAAACGCAATATTGTTATCCCGCAGTAATCAGCCTGACAGCCCCGAAACGTTAACGGCCCACCGGGAATTCTCCCGACTCTCCCGATTACCACTCCGCCACCGTGTGTGTGGGTGTGTGTGTAGGCGTTGTTTGATAGCCTGGTTATGTGTATAGGCCTACGTATGATAGGAATATTCATGCTGGTTTAAATAATAAAAGTATTTCCCATCTTTGCTGAGCAAGAGTTTTGTTTGAAAGTTCAGTGTTTGAAACAAATAAAAGCCTGGGCTATTGACGTCTTACGATAGGCCTACCACTGCGGGTCTCTCTTCTTACTGTCCTTCGCAATACTCTCTGATCTCACTAAAAGGCTGGCAGCACGAAATCAAGGGATATTTAGAATAGAACAAAATGTGTGATTAATCGCGAGTTAACTGACATTAATGCGATTAATCGCGATTATATATTTTAATCGCTTGACAGCACTAGTTACAACACACACCTCATACCATTAACAAACTAAAAATGTGTTTCAACATTCACCTCATACCGTCATCAAGAAACCAAGAATGTGTTACAACGCACGCCTTATATTGTCATTAACATACTAAGAATGTGGTACTCAGCTGTGTTAAGTACTCGATTCTGGGCTTGACTTAGGCCAAGAGAAAATGTATGTACAAATAAAAGGGAGAAATGGATGATGTATGACACAGTGAACAATGGACTTACTGATGTAACCTTGACGGACATTTTTTGTTGTAGATGTAACTATTTTCACTGTACTACTATTTGTTAATTTTTAATTTAAGATTCATTTATTAAATTCAAGCTATTTTATTGGCCACTATTATTATTGCTGTCATTGTTTTCTTTTCACGGTTCCCCTTCTTTGTTCTATGACTAAGACAAAGTGACCTGTTCACAAATACTATACTAATTGTATGAACAAACAAATATAAATAGAAACAAAAGTAAAATATAACCGCAAGCGGTGATTAACGGGGTATGAGCAAAATTAAAAGTCAAGAACACACTAATGGAAGATATATAAAATATGACATAATTATGAAGGAAAGATGTTGATGAAGATGTTCCACTTAATGCAATACTGTGCCTCGGCTTTCAGGTGAGCTGCAAAGCAATGGCTGAATGTCATGTTCAGGTTGTTCATAAAGCTATTATCAGGATTCGAACTCTCAACCTAAGGATCACCTGTACAAGGGGCCAATTGAGCCACTGATAAACCTGAACTGCAGGCTCATTCACTGCAGTTCAGGTTCTGACCATTCACATGGTCAAAATGTCTATTGATAAGCATGCAACATCCAGAAAACTCCAAGCACCCATCTCTCAAGTGAATTAAGGGCTTTCTAAAAGCATATACCTGAAAAATCTTTGAAATTCTGGGGAAATTATACCTTTGTAGTCAAGAAAACTAATGGAAGAAACATAAATATGACAGAGTTAATTATGAAGGAAAAATGGTTAACGAATAAGTTCCCCTTAATGCCATACTGTGTCTTGGCAGTAAGATTCTTTGAAACGAATGAGCCGGAATGTTGATTGCCTGATGAATATCAGGTGCTGTTCAATGTTTTGTTTCTTGAATGAGTGGCAACAACAGAATATCATGTTCAGCATGTTCATAATGCTCTAATCAGGATTCAAACTCTCAACCTAAGGATCACCAGTGCAAGGCATTATCCCGTTGAGACACTGACATTCCTGAACTGCATGAAGGCTCATTCACATGGTGAAAATGTCGATTGATAAGCACACAACATCAAGAACACTCCAAGCACACATTTCACAAGAGAATTAAGGGCTTTCCTAAAATAGTACAGATCTGAAAATTTGTACTGTTAATGGTATCCACCTAATGATAGCTGTATGGTAGTTAAACAATAACAAAATGGTCAAATAGGCAAGATGGGTTGCGACTGTGGACGTTTGGCTTTTCTATGAAATTGTGGGAAAAGTAAAACATTTTAGAGCAGAAAACCAGGGTGAAAAATATGCATCTGATTTTAGAGATTAATATGATGAAAGAATATTGAGTCCAGGTCAATCTAGTAAGGAGAAATAAGGCTAGTTCATATTTTTTTTAAATAGCGCCACCTTTGGGTATTGGTATCCACCTAATAATAGTCGTATGTTTTTACAAAATGGTCATATAAGAAACAATTATTGGCAAATATTTCTCAAATGGAGCTAAATAAAACAAATTCTGTTTGAGGATTTTTGTGAGGCTTGGTCTAAAGATTTTATGTGGTGAATCTATGATTTTTTTATTCTTTTTGTAGCCTGTGAAATTTTTGAATATGTTTGGCTTTAAAATGAAATTGTGGGAAACATTTTGAGGGCATAAGACCCAGGGTTTTATGGATGCATCTGATTCTAGAGATTAATATTATGGAATAATTTTGAGTCCAGGTCAATCTGGTGAGGAGAAATAAGCCTAATTCATGATTTTTTACAATAGCGCCACCTTTGGGTGCATTACCACAAAATGTCAAGAGTTTTCTACTTGCGGTATAGGCTGCAGTATTTGATGGTCAAATAGGCAAGATGAGTTGCGACTGTGGACGTTTGGCTTTTCTATGAAATTGTGGGAAAAGTAAAACATTTTAGAGCAGAAAACCAGGGTGAAAAATATGCATCTGATTTTAGAGATTAATATGATGAAAGAATATTGAGTCCAGGTCAATCTAGTAAGGAGAAATAAGGCTAGTTCATATTTTTTTTAAATAGCGCCACCTTTGGGTATTGGTATCCACCTAATAATAGTCGTATGTTTTTTTCTACAATAACAAAATGGTCATATAAGAAAAAATTATTGGCAAATATTTCTCAAATGGAGCTAAATAAAACAAATTCTGTTTGAGGATTTTTGTGAGGCTTGGTCTAAAGATTTTATGTGGTGAATCTATGATTTCTTTATTCTTTTTGTAGCCTGTGAAATTTTTTAATATGTTTGGCTTTAAAATGAAATTGTGGGAAACATTTTGAGGGCATAAGACCCAGGGTTTTATGGATGCATCTGATTCTAGAGATTAATATTATGGAATAATTTTGAGTCCAGGTCAATCTGGTGAGGAGAAATAAGCCTAATTCATGATTTTTTACAATAGCGCCACCTTTGGGTGCATTACCACAAAATGTCAAGAGTTTTCTACTTGTGGTATAGGCTGCAGTATTTGAGGGACAGCCTTACAGAATTTGAGGGAAAAAAACGTTACAGAAACAATAGGGGACCAAGCAGCTTCGGACCCCTACAAATAAATAAATACTAGATTCTGATTGGTCAATCCTGGCGTTCTACAGTCTGTTATATATGTGTACCAAACTGTTGCTTTGAATAACACATCGTTGCTATGGATGCTATTGCTTACCATAAAATTTAGCAGTTTTATTTTGCAAAGCGGAAGCAATACTATCATTTTTCATCAATAAAATCCATTTGTGTTGTTATATTTTGTGTCAATTGATCGAGTTCTGTAGATTCAGGGTCCTTCATCAGCTGAGGGTTAATTTCAGATATTGACCGGCTAGCTGTACATTATCTAGGGATGGGAATTGATAAGAATTTCACGATTCCGATTCCAATTCTACTTATCGATCCGATTCCTTATCGATTCTCTTATCGATTCTCATTGGGTGAGAAAATAAGTATAAATGTGTTTGTTTGCATTAAATCTCTTTAATATCTGATCAGAAGTGCTTCAAGTATTAGGAAATTGTACATTTTCAAATCAATTGGTCTAGACGAAAAAATATATAAAAATATATGCCATCATTATGTGCCATACAACTAAAAACACAGACTGAAAACAGCCAAGTAAGAGCTTGTGCCTTTTGGAATGCTAACAGTGCTCATTTGCATTAAACTTGTAACAAAATTCAACTGACATAAACAAAATGAAGCATTGATTAGACAGAGATTTATTAGATGGGCCTACCTATTAAACCGTTGGAACACACAAGACCGGAAACCATAGCAATGCCGGTAAACAAATCCCGAGAAGCCCAATCCCTATGAGAGCTCCCCGCGCTACGGCCATCCGGAGGCGACAGAGCTGTTGGCCGTGATATTATATATACAATTATAATATATTATATACTATTATATATAGAGCTCCGGGAGTCGCAAACTGCAACAATCACTTTCTCCTCCATGCCGCAGTCACCCCGGACTGCACTGCACTGAGTTTGACGGCTGACGCTGATTGGCGTCAGCCAATCAGCGTTACACATGTCACTCAGTTATCACGCTGTTGAACGCTGATTGGCTGTCATCACGACAAAAACTTGTCGCCGGTTTTCTCCCGCGAAAATTTCGCCCTTATACGCGTCTCTACGTTCACTTTGTATGGGATCTTGTCGCCCCGTCGCGTTTTGTGTGAACACACAATGCGATTCTTCCTCGGCGGCGCCATGTTTGCTGCGTTCTGAACCAAAACAAAAGCAGCGTGTGTGTGACGTCATGACGCATTTGCCGCGACCGGAACCGATAAGCGGAATCGTTAAGCAGGCTTGCTAATGATTCCAAGGAATCGGTTGACTCGGAACCGGTTCTGAACAAGAACCGGTTCTCGATTCCCATCCCTAACATTATCCCTACATAATGTGGCCCGTATACTGTCATGGAAACACAAGTATAAATGTGTTGTTATTCCTATAAAAATAATATATTCGTACATGTTAACTTTAATTGATGTATATGAATCTGTTCAATGTCCTCTGATGTTGAATGTGTGATGTAACTGTTTGACCATTGAGTTAAACTGACCTGAGAGTTTCCAGTCTACAGTGTGGACTCTCCAGTCCAGCAGAGAGCCGCTTCACTCCTGAATCCTGCAGATCATTGGCACTCAGGTCCAGCTCTCTCAGACTAAAGGAGTTGGAGCTGAGAACTGAGGCCAGAGCTTCACAGCATCTCTCTGACAGCTCACAGCAATTCAGCCTTCACACACAATAAACACATGTTAGGAATTGTGATTTAAGTAACTTACATCTTTTGAAAATGGTTTTGTATATGAATGTTACTTTTTATTGTAGTATTATGTATATTATGTATTGTTATACATAATATACATAGTTTATCAGTGGCTCAAGTTCGAAATAAGCACAAAAATATAATTCCATAACCTTTAGTGAATAAGAATTCCAAATGCTTGAGATTTAGGACTTTTTAAGCTTCACTTAAATGCGCGTAACTTGGGAGACGAACACCCTGCTCAGAAATTCAAGACTGAAGCGCTACCTCCACTCTACCACTCTCTCACGGAGACACAATGCGCAACAGCAATCATTGTCTACATAAGGTCCAACAAGGACAATCAAATAACGAATACCCTCTGATGAGAACCTGCATCTCTCATAAAGAATATTCTCAGGCAATGCCAAGAGATCGGTCCCGAAAGAGCCTCTGTCGGAGAGACCGCTTGACGATACGGGATCCACGGGAACACCCACAAATGGTGACGCCATTGTCAAAGGAGGGACTAGGAAGCTGCGCATGCCGATCTAACCCGATAGACTTAGGTTTGGTTAAGAGCATAAGTCACCATGGTGATACAGCGACGCTAAAAGAGATCGACTTTCGTGTCACTAACCCAGGCTTTGAGCTCAACATACCTCGCTAAACCACTAATCGAGGTTCATAGTACAGGGTACAGGTTACACAATATGACGTGTGTTTGTGATTCATGTTATTAGTGAACCTACAAAGATGTTTTCTATGTTATCATAACTTTTATATTCTACTATCAGGTATATCGTGTTGTTGTCTGAACCTACAGAGATGTTTTGGAGGCTTTGACCACTGGCAGCAGCCCCAGAAGACCCTCCTCTGAAGCAGAGTATTTCTTCAGGTCAAAAACGTCCAGGTCCTCTTCTGATGACAGTAAGATGAAGACCAGAGTTGACCACTGAGCAGGAGAGACCCGATTTTTGAAGAGACTCCCTGATGTCAGGGACTGTTGGATCTGCTCCACTAGAGAACTGTCGTTCAGCTCATTCAGACAGTGCAACAGATTGATTCTTCTCTCTGAAGAGAGACCTCCATCCATCTTCTTCTTGATGTAAGACGCTGTTTTCTTACTGGTCTGTGAGCCACTTCCTGTCCATTTCCGCAGACGTTGTTTAATCTGAGAGAACAGTGATCTAATTCCTGTCTTTCTCAGCAGACCTCGTAGGAGAATCTGATTGGTCTGCAGAGAGAGGCCCAGTAAGAAGCGGAGGAACAAGTCCAGGTGTCCATTCTCACTCTGTAAGGCCTTGTCCACGGCACTCTGGTAGAGGTGTTTCTCTTTCCTGGATTGTTCTACTGAGAGCAGATTGACATTAGTGTCGATGAAGTACTGAAAGACATAAAGGGCAGCCAGAAACTCCTGGATGCTCAGATGGACAAAGCAGAACACTTTGTCCTGGTACAGCCCACACTCCTCTTTAAAGATCTGGGTGAACACTCCTGAGTGCACTGAGGATGCTCTGATATCGATGTCACACTCTTCCAGGTCTGCCTCGTAGAAGATCAGGTTGCCTTTCTCCAGATGGTTAAAAGCCAGTTTACCCAGCGAAACAATGATCTCCCTGCTCTCTGAACTCCAGTGTGGATCTGTTTCAGATTTCCCATGGTACTTCCTGTCCCCCTGCATGGACTGAACCCTCAGGAAGTGGCTGTACATCTGAGTCACGGTCTTGGGCTTCTCTTTTCCTATCTGGGATGTTTTGAAGCAGTCCTCCAGAACTGTAGCAGTGATCCAACAGAAGACTGGGATGTGACACATGATGTGGAGGCTTCGTGATTTCTTGATGTGGGAGATGATTGTGTTGGCCAGTGTCCCCTCTGTGAACCTCTTCCTGAAGTACTCCTCCTTCTGTGGGTCGGTGAACCCTCTCACCTCTGTCACCCTGTCAACACACTCAGAAGGGATCTGATTGGCTGCCGCAGGGCGTGTGGTTATCCAGATGCGAGCGGAGGGAAGCAGGTTGCCCCTGATGAGGTTTGTCAGCAGCACGTCCACCGAGGTGGACTTTGTGACATCAGTCCAGATCGGGTTTTTCTGGAAGTCCAGAGGAAGTCGACACTCATCCAGACCATTCAAGATGAAGAGAACTTGGAACTGGTGCAATCCGCAGATTCCTGCTTCTTTCGTCTCAATAAAGAAGCGATAAAGAAGTTCCACCAAGCTAAACTCTTCACCTTTCAGTAAATTCAGCTCTCTGAAAGTGAGGGGAAATGTGAAGTGTATATCATGATTGGTTTTGCCTTCAGCCCAGTCCAGAGTGAACTTGTGTGTTAGGACGGTTTTACCAATGCCAGCCACTCCAGTTGTCATCATTGTTCTGATTGGTTGATCTTGGCCAGGTAAGGGTTTAAAGATGTCTTCACATCTGATTGGTATTTCTTCCTTGGCTGGCTTCCTTGAAGCTGTTTCAATCAGTCTGACCTCATGTTCCTTGTTGACCTCTCCACTGCCTCTCTCTGTGATGAAGTGCTCTGTGTAGAAGTCATTCAGACCTGTTGGCTGTCCTGTTTCAGCGATTCCCTCAAACACACACATGAACTTCTTCCTCAAATGAGACTTTAGTTTATATTGGCACTTGACAGCGTCAGATCCTAAATGAGGAAACAACAGAAGACATCAGTTAGTGGATGGTAGAAAGATGTCAATATTTCCTTTAAATTATCAACTTCATGATATTTAGTGGCTTCTTTACTTGTGGTCATAGAAAGTGGTTATGACTGCATGTTACAGATTCAAAATGTTCAGGAATATTATTTCCACAGCAATATTATTGGTCTAATGATAGTAATAATGATGGTGAATCAGTGTAAAGTGACTTGCTTTGCTGATATAACAAGACAGTGTTGCATCTCTTCCACTGAGTTATTCTTCTGTTGATCTGCAGTTTATGTTTAATATTAATAATGCATTTCATTTCAAGGCACCCCCATTCTACATCTGGTGGCGCAAGTGTTAAGTGTTCGTACAACAGTTTTTGTTTTTGGTTTGCTTAAAGGTCCCATGACATGCCACCAGGTGTTTGATTAGCCGTTACAAGCCGTTTGAAAAATCAGTCTCTTATGTCATCACAAGTGGGCGTGTCCATCTAGATGTGTGCTGGATAGATCAGTCTACCAGCATACCAAGTGGACCGTATCAGGCGTTGCTCATCTATCCGTTGCACACGTGGACACGGCCAATTGTGATGTCATAAGAGCCCGATTTTCTAAACGGCTTGTAACGCCTAATCACACTCACAAGAACGTGTTTGGTGCTTGTGACTGTACGTGAAGTTGATCACGGCATGCATTGACAATTGGCATACAAAGAACTTGGCCGTCCGAACCACAATTGTTTGTAGCATGAGCCTCAACAATGGCAGGAAGTTTTTACATTACACTGCTGATCCAGATTTTTATTAGTGAATGGGTAATTCAGTGTCCTGCAACGAACATGCAGTGGGACCATGGGTGTCGCGTCTACTCCAGAGATGCCTCACTGTCCCTCCGACCCAGACTACGCCAATCAACACCGCCAAAACATCTACCGGCGGCCATCCGAGCGACACAAACCGGAGAACACCTCCGCCGGCGAACCAACAACCCACCACAGCCGTCAATAATACTCAGCAACGTGTGATCGCTGACACCAAAGTTTGACGAACTTCGTGTCAACCTAAAGAGCTGTTTTGAATACCCGGAATCCAACATCATGGTGTTCACCGAGACATGGCTTCACCAAGGCGTCCCGGATTCTCTGCTCAACCTGGATGGCTTCTCACCCGACGCATCCGGGAAGAGAAAGGGGTGGAGTCGGCGTGTGCGTAAGTGATAAGAGGTGCAAACAGTTCACTGTGAAAAAAACCATAGAAGAACTGCTGTGTTTATCCATGAGACCTAACTACCTGCCTATAGAGTTTGGCAACATCATCATAGACGCTGTTTATGTCCCCCCTAGCGGCAATGCAGACAGAGCAGCTGCACGCATAGCAGAGTGCGCACAGCTGCAGCATACACCCGGAGCTCCCGTTTTCTTTTTGGGGGACTTTAACCATTGTAAACGGGACACTGCCTTGCCGGGCTTTGAACAGTTTGTAAAATGTGACACAAGAAATAACAAGATCCTAGATAAATGTTAGGGCAATAAAGGGGGGATATTCAGCAAAGCCAAAGCCCCCCTTTCCAACTCAGACCAAAACACCATACATCTAATACCGTTTTTCAAATCAAGCAAACCTGAACATAAGACGGTTAATGTGTGGACAGACGACGAAATTGAGACATTAAAGATGAGCTGAACTGAAATTGAAGTTTAGTAGATATAACAGATGTATACTGTCTGCCTTCTCATTGGTACAATAACTAAAAATGGCTGAACTTGCTAAAAGGGATAAAATTGTACAGTGAAAGTGTTTATGTTACGGGGCGCCGCCATGTTGGATTTCAACATTCAGCTATGTCATTGGCATGGTAACCTACTCCTACTCTGAGGCTCTATCAGCCATAGCAGGTAATGAGTCAGACTGAGGCTCGGTGAAATGGCTACAGAAAAGCAAACAACCAGGTCTACAGGAGGATCATACTGCATTGTCCCTGGCTGCAATAATGAATTATATAGGGTCAAGGCAGCTGGGGTTACCATACATTTCCACAGGCTACCTTTGAATAGGAAACCAGCCCTTAATACATGGCTGGCAGCCTTAAAACTGAATAACCCTCCGATGTCATGTCAATCTCCACAAGCTAGCACTCCGACCATAACATGTATAAACTATTACTCTGATGATATCACAGATCTATATTTCCAAGCTGCTAATTAAACCGGCGGGTCTGTAAACAGGAGTTCCACAAAAGTCCCTTTCTACTCACCCTGATGTTCGCCGACTTGCCGGATGCTGATGCAGAGGGAGTTAAACACAAAGAAGTAGTTCCATAGTAAGATGTATCTGTGCAACATCCATCAACATCCACCAGAAAGTTAACCTCCAACATCAACCTAAAGTAAACCGTGACACCCTTGAATTTGCCTCGCATCTATGCTCATCCGTGGGTGTATCTCCCTAAGTGCATCTAACATGTCTTTCAGGCCCCGTCCACACAGAGCAGATTTTTTGATGAAACCATATCCCAGGGTGGTTTCAAATAAAACCGGGCCTATGCGGTTTCGTGTAGGATTCGTGAGGACGCCTGGGCTGGGTTGCACCAACTGGGCGTAAGCCTGGTCTTAACTACGCCTGGTCGTAACTTGGCATTCTAAGTCCAACCTAACCGTTACGCCGGTTGCACCAACTGGGCTTAGCGTTCTTTTCACTAAGACCAGGTGTAAATCCTACGCCTGGTCAGGGGCAGGCGTAGAGTTGAAATTCCAGGCTGTTTCTATTATTCTATAGCAATTACATTCAATCCAATGCAGCGCTAGTACCACCATCCTTGCAACTGCTCATTGCGCTACGCTTCTATGCAAACGGGGCATTTCAAAACACAGCCGGCGATATGATCAGTGTTCACAGATCGATCGCCTGTCGGGAAGATATCGCTGGCCGATTAGTCCGTTATCAACTTATAATCAGTTGTGAATGTTGTTTTAATTATGTTTACATGTTTTATATAGGCCGACACATTAAACAGATCTCTCCTACAGTCTCAAAACAACTCAATTTAACTCCTTTTCATTTGATGATGTTCGATGCTTCTGTCAAAAAGAACCCTTCCCGTCTAAATGCCTGCTCGTTGTAAACCTTTAAATTACAAATACATATTTTAATTACATTCGTTTGCAGTGTTTTATTGTTAGGCATTAACAAAATGAATGAAAATGAATGAACGAATTAATTATTTATTTCGGTGTCCAACAGCATGTCAAGTAAAATAGTAAATACCTGTTGTCACGAGGTATCGTAGCAACGCGGTGATATGCGCATTCCATGGAACATTCACATCACCGCCCTGTGGCAGTGGTGCCTCAGCGCAATATCGTCTGGAGGCGCACACAGCTTTTGGCCGTGATAATATATATTATATGAGATAGATATCTATGTATAATATGATAATATTTAGATATAGAGCTCCAGGACTCCCGCCGGAGTGTTCTAGAATATTTACAGAACATTGCCGAAAGCTGTGTGACCCTCGCCATTGCGATACATCCACGGTAAGCACGAGCGCATGGTACCGTGGCCGTAAGCTGCTCAGGGCCACACCCCCACCCTCCACCTTGACCCGCCTCTAAAAAACGGCACCTTTGTGGAAAGCTCATTGAGGGACTGGCTTGTAGTGGCATCTCAGTTTCCTCAACAGGTTTCACTGGACTCAGTTATTAATGACCCTGCAGTGATTTGTAATGTTTTAATAATAATTGTATAAAGTGTGGCTCTCTGTTTGAACAACAAGCTGACCAGGTTGCAATGAGCAGTATCTAAGATCACCTTAGCTGCACTAGCACTGACTACAGGAGGCCTCTGGATATCCACTCTTTTTTTTCTTAGACCAATACATATTTCAGAGGTTTTCACAGCTCTGGAGAAGTATAAATACATGAAAGGCACACTGGGTGCTGGATGTCCCAAACATCTGGAAATCAGCCCTTGTAATGCCTTTGCATAAAGGTGGAGACTCAAATGATCTCTAAACAATAACAGGCCAATATCGAAGCTCTCCTGTCTGGCCAAATTGTTAGAATACTTTGTTAATGAACAAATCAATGCTTTCCTTTTTTATGCCCTTACCAAATCAGGCTTTAGAGCTTGCAATAGTGCAGACTGGCAAAAACGCTGGTGGTAAAATACATAGCTGCCACTTTTGATCATGGGCAATACTGTGCTGCTGTGTTTATTGATTTATCCAAAGCTTTTGACACAATTTCAACGACACTATACTTGTTGGAAAACTGGCCTCCATGGGTTTTTGATAATGGCTCCCTTAACTGGTTTCAAAGCTATCTCACTGACAGGACACAGTGTATTGATGCTGCAGGTCGATTATCTGATGCCTTAGAGTAAAAAAATTGTGTACCACAAGGTTCTATCCTGGGCCCGCTACTGTTTACACTGGACATAAATGATATCTGTGCCTCCTTAGAACAGTGTAAAGTACATTTTTATGCGGACGACACAATTTTATATGCCTCAGCACCTACAGTTGCAATTGCAACCTGGTCAGCTTGTTGTTCAAACAGAGAGCCACACTTTATACAATTATTATTAAAACATTACAAATCACTGCAGGGTCATTAATAACTGAGTCCAGTGAAACCTGTTGAGGAAACTGAGATGCCACTACAAGCCAGTCCCTCAATGAGCTTTCCACAAAGGTGCCGTTTTTTAGAGGCGGGTCAAGGTGGAGGGTGGGGGTGTGGCCCTGAGCAATCAGGCTTTAGAGCTTGCAATAGTGCCGACTGGCAAAAACGCTGGTGGTAAAATACATAGCTGCCACTTTTGATCATGGGCAATACTGTGCTGCTGTGTTTATTGATTTATCCAAAGCTTTTGACACAATTTCAACGACACTATACTTGTTGGAAAACTGGCCTCCATGGGTTTTTGATAATGGCTCCCTTAACTGGTTTCAAAGCTATCTCACTGACAGGACACAGTGTATTGATGCTGCAGGTCGATTATCTGATGCCTTAGAGTAAAAAAATTGTGTACCACAAGGTTCTATCCTGGGCCCGCTACTGTTTACACTGGACATAAATGATATCTGTGCCTCCTTAGAACAGTGTAAAGTACATTTTTATGCGGACGACACAATTTTATATGCCTCAGCACCTACAGTTGAGCAAGCATTATCAAACCTCCAATGTGCTTTTAACTGTGTGCAGAAATATCTGAACAGCCATACACAAAATAGCAATACATGAGGTAATGACATCAGGGAGAGTTTTGACACATTGGTAGTTAGTGGGGGGGCGAGTTTAAGAGAGGATGAGCTTAAATTGATACTGAATGAGTCTAAGTCTAAATTCATGTTATTTTCTAAACCCAGAAAACCTGTCCCTACTATACATAAGATACAGTCTCTTCATGGGACAGAAATTGAGGGAGTCAGCCAGTAAAAATATTTGGGCATCTGGTAAGACGACATGCTATCTTTTAAAGTACTTGAACGAGCAAAGAAAAAATATTTTTCTGTGTTTTTAACACGCAAAATGGAACAATCTGCAGTATAGTCTAAAATTGAAACTATTTGTATCAGTTGATCATTTCAAGTGTTTTTTTGATGGTATGATTACGGTACAGTGCTCTTGTTTTAACTAGCTATTGCCTGATAGGTTTATTGTTTTTTTAATTATTTTACTTTTATTTACATTTGGATTGTTGTACTTTGCTTAATATTTGTATTCGGCATTTTGTATCTCCTTGACTTTTGTAATCAGGGCATTACTGTAATGTAAGAAAGCTCTTTGAGATCAGTCTTTTTCCCCGGAAGAAACAATTATGTTACCATATGTAATTTAGTCCGATCATTACCAAGAAGAATCTCCTAACGATCCTCAAAATGTGTATTTCTTCTCAGAGTCTCTTCTGCCTTCCAAAATAATTTTCTCCTCTATTTTTAAAATAAGCGTAATTTACCGTCCTCCAATATGTTGGGCTGTTCCTCCTGGTCCATCTCCATCAGGCAAGGTTTTGTGATGTTTAGCTCTGTTTGATGCTGCTGTACAGACTGAGCACTGGTAACCTTTGACATCTCCTGGTGTCTGTGGAAAACACACACACACACAGGATCTATTATATTTATAAATATATATATACTTTTTGTCTTCTGTTACAGTTTATTTACTGCACATCACTTAAAATGACTGCGTGTGTCTCCTTATGTCAGGGCTCCCTCTAGAGGTGGAGAATGACTTGACGGTGTGTGACTCCTTGTGTCAGGGCTCCCTCCCAGGGTTAATCATTTTCGACCCGGTCTTGTCCAGAAACGCCGCTCAAAGTATGGTTTGAACTGCCGTCTTTCTGTTTTTTTACCATCACAATACGAAGAACATCAAGTACAGCGCTCGCCTCGGGCGTTGGAGCAACGGATATGTTTGCGCCAATATGTCGAGTTGTATCTGGAGATAAATTAGTAGGCCTACATTGTACAGAGAGATCATCATTTGAATTTCACCTGCATTTTTTTTGATGAGCGTCTCGGTCTCGAGCGCAAGCTTGTGGCAGCGTCATGGCACAGTGTCATGGCAACCGAACTTAATCGTTTCTGAAAGCCTCCTTCTCTGTCCACAATACAATGCAAACCCATCGTTTTCTCATTTATCCACCTCAGCTATCGTTTTCAGTGTCGGAATTCTCAGTTTTAGTGTGGACGGAAGCGCTAAACGGGTAAATCTTTATGTATTTAGAGATTTATCCGGGTTAGTGTGGACGGGGCCTTAGTTGATTAAACAAGTTTGTTGTGTTTCCAAGGGGTGCAGATAAAACATTGCAGCACATTTTTCAAATGATGGTGGCCTGTAGGCCAATTTCCACTGGAATCGGCACGGAAGCGGCACGGCAGCGAATCGCTCGCCGAAAATAATGGAAACCATTAAAGTGAACCGTCTACCGTATTTAATGGGTTATGTGTATGGTTGATTATAAGGTAGGCCTATGTATATATATATAGATATTATAATGTATATTATAATATATATGGTTTGAATATAACTTGTGAATAATATTGTATGAATACTTAATTCATACAATATAATTCATATAATATTGTATGAATACTTAATTCATACGTGCATAATTATAATTATGCACGTCTTGAGCCATCTGTCGGAACGTGTCCATGCCGCTTCCAGTGGGGATTGCAGTACGGAACACAGCCGCTTCGCTGCCGTGGCGCTTCCGGTGGAAATTGGCCTTGTGCCTCGTCGGCTTCTTCAAATCCGAAGTGTTGCCATATTAGAGAACTCGTTTTACCCTTTTTATCGAGTAAACGCGGCTGTCCTCGCTATGCCATCTCGCTCGCGTTGTTTTGTGAATAAGGTCACCACACACAGAGCTCGTGGGGCCGCGTTGAACGCTCTGGGGGATGGACTGAATTGCCCATGAGCGTCTCCTACACAAGACCTCACAGACAACGGAAAATTCCAAAGGAATCGTTCCATCTCGATTTTATTAATTTGGAGATCGTTTAATCCCAAGAATCAAAATCGTGATCAAACTTCGATTCATTGCACAGGTCTTATTCGTTTATTTACCCGAATATTACTCTGCATGTAAACGCACTGACTAACAGTAGAGTCTGATAACAACATACCGGTCTGTTTTCATCGTCTGTTTGAAACTCTTTCTGGTCTGGCTGTTCACATTGTGGTTTAAATCAAAGCCTTTCACCACCATAAGATCTCCCGCCTCCGCCCCCCCGATCCTCCAGCGCTGAAGAAGCCCCCCTCCATGTCTGACTGGTCACTCTCTAAGTCCTCACCTCTTCTCAATAGACGGATTTCCATCTTTAAATCGGTAAGGTGCATCCATAGAGCGGTCACTCTTCATGGAGACACAGCTGGGTCCAGGAAAGTCGGCTCTCTGCTGCTGGACTCTTCTAGAAACACAAGAACCAGGATTTATGGAAGTTTGATAGAAGCTGTATCTTTATGATCTCACAAAACTCCACCCACCCACCCACCCACCCCCACACCCACACACACAAAAATTGCGTGTTTATTCTCAGCAGCTGCTGGAGGGATTACAAGGTGCACAATGACTTTTCCTGGCAGCAAAATCGCTAATCAATTCATCATAGGATACCCTATGTTCCCCTTAAGCGTTCTAGTCCCATTGTTGACCGTAGATATGTTTTAATGAGTTTCAGTTTAGAAAAACTGCGCTGAGAAAGGATAGTCCGCCTCTGTTGCGAAAAGACGAACGCATTGAAGGCTGTACCGTTTCAGGGAAGCGGGGGGGAGGGACTCTATGGTAAAAACAAGTAATTTGCCGAATTGAGTGATAAGGTACCCAATTAAGAAAAAACAACGGTGGGCCTGTTCATAAAAAAATTATATTTTTGGTAATGCAATGATGTAATAATTAAATTGACATTTTTTCAGGTACTGTGCCCTAGACACTCTGCGTACTCTGCGTATGGGGAGCGGCGCCACTGCGTACCGAACTGCTTTGCCAAAATCAGAGTCTTATTTAAGCATGTTATCTTTTCCTTCTGTGATATTAAGAACAGACAATGACCAAATGGAAGCCACTGTTTTACTGTCAATCTTGACCACAGAATGGCAGTCATGTAGAATAAACAGAGTAGAGAACAAAGACAGGTTGCTAGGGTGATGATGCCAATCAAAGCCTTTCACCACCATAACATCTCCCGCCTCCGCCCCCCCCGATCCTCCAGCGCTGAAGAAGCCCCCCTCCATGTCTGACTGGTCACTCTCTAAGTCCTCACCTCTTCTCAATAGACGGATTTCCATCTTTAAATCGGTAAGGTGTATCCATAGAGCGGTCACTCTTCATGGAGACACTGCTGGGTCCAGGGGAGTCTGCTCTCTGCTCTGGGCTTCAACACACACACACACACACACACACACACACACACACACACACACACACACACACACACACACACACACACACACACACACACACACACACACACACACACACACACACACACACACACACACACACACACACACACACACACACACACACAGCTTTTAATCACACTGCAGTTTTCACACTAATTCTCCTTACAAGGCAGTTTTTAGGTGAAAGCATTTCACTTGTTTCTAGCTTTTAAGTCCTTAATTATCTTAATAAATGGAAAAAGAAAATATATACTTACTTAAATTATTCTTCAATATTATAACTTGTCACTGATATTTTTTTACTCTGAGTGACCTAAACTAGAATCACAGAATTATAAATCTGTTTGATCAACCCTGCATACTAAACTGCTTTGCCAAAGTCAGAGTCTTATTTAAGCATGTTAACTTTTCCTTCTCTGATATTAAGAACAGACAATGACCAAATGGAAGTCTCTGTTTTACTGTCAATCTTTACCACAGACAGCAGTCATGTAGACCAAACACAGTAGAGAACAAAGACAGAACCCTGGTCATATCAGGGGAGCCTTAATGCTCAGTTCAGATGGATTGCTCTTCCTGAGTTTCTGGTCTTGCTGTTCACGTTGTGTTTTAAACGTGGCCGATACGACGACTGTGGATCTAGAGTGACGTCAAAGTGCCATTACGATACGACTGTTCAACCTGAGGTCGCATTCAGAGAAATCCCTCCTGTATCTGATACAGGACCACGTATGGAAGTGGCCCAAATAAGAATTGAGCAGACAAGATTCTGTGTGCCTTTCACCACCATAACATCTCCCGCCTCCGCCCCCCCCGATCCTCCAGCGCTGAAGAAGACCTCCTCCATGTCTGATCGGTCTCTCTCCAAGTCCTCACCTCTTCTCAATAGACGGATTTCCATCTTTCAATCGGTAAGGTGCATCCATAGAGCGGTCACTCTTCATGGAGACACTGCTGGGTCCAGGGGAGTCTGCTCTCTGCTGCTGGACTAAACAAGAACCAGGGTTTATGGACATTTGATAGAAGATGTATCTTTATGATCTCTGAAAATAGACTGATTAGCATCACACACACACACACACACACACACACACACACACACACACACACACACACACACACACACACACACACACACACACACACACACACACACACACACACACACACACACACACACACACACACACACACACACACACACACACACACACACACACACCTTGTGGCAGCGTCATGAATAATGAATGAATAATTGCCTGTCTTCAAAACTTGAGAGCCCTATAAAAGTATAGGCAAATTGTTTTGTGAAGCTGTCGTCTATAACTAAACTTTAGCCTTCTGATAAACGATTCAGATGGACATCGAGAAATTCGTCATAAACAGAGGCAGAGAGAGAGGAGCCGTTCGGAGAGATGAGGTGGAGGACGAGGGAGGTATGATAATTTGACCGGCAGTGGGTCTGTTTACAGGCCGGAATATGTTCGGAATGAAGTGGTCAATGATTCTTGACAGGCTGGGGCCTACTTTATTCGAAGTGCGTAAGTTTCGTCTCAGCTTTGGTAGGGACACTTCACAGACGTAACCCAAAATCACTACGTAGACTGCATCATGCTGAACAATAAATACTTAATTGATGTGGACTTATTCACATTTAAACTAGCGTGAGTAGGTGAGTAGAGGTTCACGTGAATATTTAATCGGTGCTCGTGCCCATCGCGCGAGGTATACGAACCGAGGGGCTTCTCGCTGCGCGCTACTGTATATTGTTATATTTTATAACATGTCATAATGGTGGTAGTACTTGGGGAGACAAATATTTTCTGTGGTGGTAGTTGGAGAACCACTGGGTAGGGAGATTTGACAATCCGTAGAGGCCACTAGTCAGTATATCAATGGTTAGAAAAAAAAATAGCGCCCAATTTACGGAACCTTATCTAAATGTTCATGACAGCAACAATGTAGGCCTACGATTCACTTAGTTACTGTGAGCTTCTGAAGATAGATCAACCTTACCTGAATCCGTATTGGGTATTTCTTTCTCAATATTTAGCCTATTTTTCCTCATCGTCGTTTATCTGTTGTTCAACTCCACCCAAGAAAATCAAGAGATTTGCGCAGTTTCAGGTCAAGCTAAAATCTCTTTCTTCGCTAAGTGAGTGCAAATGTACGTAGGCTACATTATGTAATGGACACGATCAGTTTCAGTTTCATTAGGAATGTCATGGACGTTCAATGTCAATGAACTTTCATTTTCACGCACGGAAAATGTGGGTTTGTGTGGGTGTCTTGTAACTAGCAACACATTATTTTCTAATAATCTTTATTCTTTTGTATGATTATAAATACGTTTACAACTTTTTAATCAACGACAAAATTAAGAATGATGCCTCATTCATAATTTTTTGTGTGTTCGTGTTTCATCTTTAATTAAATAAAGATGAAAAATATTTATTAGATCACATTTCTGTAAATCTATCGAAAATATTTTCTTCAATATTTGTTTTTGTTTCGTAAAATAAACAAAATTATATGATGTTGGATATTACTTATATGATATGAAAAATGATATGCCTAGGCCTATATGGTATGATGTTGGAGACTCATGTGGGATAAAAACACAACAGCAAGACAGAGTTGCCCCCTGTGATCCTGATCAAAGGCTGAACCCTAGGGAAGCCTCTCTTATTTCTTCCAGTGGATTTCATACGTCCTGCGCTCTGTGTAGCTAGCCTCCCTGGTTCCTTCGCCGCTACAGACCATTTCTTTGAACACCTTTACCACAAGACCGCCAGCCAGCACCAGTCCCACCGCCGCGTGGCCCACCTCCGCTACTGCAGCCAGACGCGGGCCCCCGCTCCTCCCCAGGAGGCAGACACCAAGCTGGGGCCTGCAGCATCCAGCTGGCGCCCCGGAGCCCAACACTGTGGTGCGGCAACGCACTGCTGTGTGGCAGGTCGGGTTTTTCTGGCTATTTCCGGTTTGTATGTTTTTACCGGAGTACCTGGCTGCAGACGACCTCTATGAGGTCGCTTCCGGTGCAGGCTCCACTGTCAGGACAGGAAATGCACCACCTCTGCATTTGCCTACTATGCTGCTTTCACATAACGCATGTTGGTGTTCGACAGCACCCCCAACTCGGACTGACTTCCTGTGTCCCTGCTTAGAAGAGAAATCAAATGAATAAATGTCAGGTATATAACCTATTGGAGACGCAATCAGTGCACTTGCAAATGAGAGCCTGCAGTATGACCGATTGTTTGACATTATTTAACCATCCATCTACAACTCCAGCAAATACGATCAGACAGATACATAATTGATTCAATTGTATTCAATTAGCGTTATAAAAGATCTGTATCTGCCCATTGAAAATCCAATTCCACCCATGTGGAAGTGTGGTTCAGGTATACCAGACAATATTAAAATATTTATAACATAAAAACTTTGCTATACGTAGGCCTACAGCATATCATACATTTGACATTTATATAGTTAGAATAGATGTCGGCTATGTATGTAAAATACAGCCTCCGCTGGGCCACAACTAGATCGTCGTACGCTTTATAAGTTAATTATAATGATGTAGTCTATATTTTCTTGCCGTTATCTTTACATCAATATAAATTCTTGTCATAACGAGATCTGTATCCGACAATTGACCATCCTCTCGGAAATTCTATGAATGAAATTCATATTGACGGTATGGCACTATCCTATCTCGCCCACCCATCTTGAATAGAATAGACCATTTTCGTTGCTTCGAGGAGGTCTTTTTGAGAGATATATATATATATATATATATATATATATATATATATATATATATATATATATATATATATATATATATATATATATATATATATATATAGTTCTCTCCCTTTTCTGTGCATTCTCCACTTGAAAGAGATAGGCGTATCCACTCAGTTCCTACTGGGTTTCACTCAATAAACAAACTTTCCTCTTTATCATCCTTTATTGAAGTCTCAATTAATGGTCAGCTGTAAGTAATTCAGTTGTTAGCAAGGTGAAAAACCTTTGAATCAAGTAACCAGAAAAAAGGTGGTTTTACAATGTGAAATTAAATGTAAACAGAAAAATATATATTTTTTAAATGATTATTTCCCTTAAATTAATCAAAATGCAAAATTAATTCTCCCACTGTTAATCATTCTTAATGTTGTGTGTTCAGGGATTTTTTTAACCTTATTACAGTTCTAAATAATATTTACTTCTTTAAATAATAACATCCCACCATAATCATTTTAAATATAAGCTCACTAGACAATCAAGTACCATAAATCAATCCGGTTAACTTAAACAATCATATTATCAATGAAAGTCCTTACATCGACCACGTTGGCATTTATAGGGTTAACCCAAGCATTGCCGACCTGCCCCATGGCTAACGCTAGCGGGCTAGCGCTCGCACAAACATTCCATCCAATTGCCCACAGTCTTCGTTGATGAGCTCGGTTTCTTACCGGCTGCCTCTCTGGTGTTTGTAGATGCCTTAGTTGAAAGGGGGTTACCATGTTATGGAAAGGACGAGCACTAAACTTATTTTTGGCTTACTTCCATGTTCTGGTGTTGTGTCCCTCCCCTTTTATAGTCCGTGCGCAACATGGTCTGGCCAATGGTTCCTTCCGGTTTGTGGGTTTATTTTGGTCATTCCTTTGGTTTGACTTGGCCATTAGGCAACCTGTTTATATTCGGAGAAACGCTCCAATCCAAAATGCATAGGTTTACATTTCGTTCCGTGCAGTAGGCCTATAATAAAGTTGGACAATCGTATTCTGGGACACGATTCAATAGATCTTCGCGAGGATGAGCACGAAATGTTTTTGAGGGGGTCTGCTGAAAAAAACAGGGAAATATCCCTAATACACTACATTTACCCTTGGATGCAGTTGTTTTGACGCATACGAGGTGCACTGATGCTTGCTCTGGGACACGATTCAATAGATTAACGTTCATAAACTGACTTATCTCCAGATGTTTTTGATAAACTGGAGGATGCTCTCAAAAACCTCCTAATAAATTATTTAAGAGCCCCCCTGGATTGGCTGGGAAAGTCATAGTCACGCTGATTACAGCTGTTTTTTAAATGCATACGCTTCTCAGCCACGCAACGGACATGTGGTGATCTTACATGATGATGTATTGCTGTAGATTAAACTAGACAACCATACCAGAGAAATTTAAAAAACATTAATGTAGCTGAAAGGTTCATCCACAAACATTAGAACAGAAACAGAACATTGTCTGGCAGGGACCATTTTAGTGCATAATGACTACTGTTGCCTATGCTTGTGGCAGTAATGCAATTATGCTGAATTATTTTTAGGACTTATGGGGCTACTTGTAGTGAAGTATTTTAGCACAGTGTGGAATCTACAGCAGATCACTTTCACTGGCTAAGCAAAATGAATCCTGAACAGTTGAACATCTGAATTGATCCTGAAAGCCTATTTCCTAGAATAATTAATTGGTATTCCGTTTTAGGCCATCTCACTAATGGTCACTCAAATGTTTTTAAGCTCACCATGTCAAGTATTCCGAATTCAAAACAAAATCACAAATATGTTCTATTTTTTGCCAAGCGAAGCCAGCCAGTCCTGTGCACGTTTGCAAATTAGCCATTTGCGCCAAACAGAAGAAAGACAAACAATACACAAATAACATATGCGTAATCCGGGCCATATAAAGACTGGGACCAGAAAATAATGACTTGCTCTGCATTGAAACCCATTCATATTTTACGATCTCATAGATCCCATGGGGTCTACCGGAAGGGGTAAAATAACAAAAGAACAGTAGTGTACTGGCTCAAAACAATACAATATACCATATATAATACCATACATTATCGCAATACATTTTAATCCATGCATTACCATTGGTCTCACTCCATTCTTAATGCTGCATTCCACATACATGTATAATGTGTGTGTGTGTGTGTGAACCTTGTATGTGTATGTGGTACTCATACCAGGATGTGTGTGTATGTGTGCGTGTGTGCAACTAACGTTTTAGAATATGGTGGGGTTTGTAGAAGTGTATTAGATTGTTTCTAATGTCTGCCTATAGTCATAAATATCATGGATTAGTTAAGCATCTAATTATTTAAAGGTCATCCAGTCTAGCTACTGTGCAGCCGATCTACATGTTTAGGGTAACTTTATCTACTCTTTAACTTTCCAGATGCACTGAGGAAATATCTGCAGAAGCCCCCAGATGCTGGAGATGGGATATCTGATCACCCATCTTCACCACTGTCTGAAGAATGTAAATTCTGCCAATAATAATAGTTCACGTCCAAGAAAGGGTTAGGCTTCCCGGTCACCTATAGTTCAACGCCACAGTATGTGTGGATGGGTCTGAGTAGAGGTTTATTTAATGTCATCAAGTGTGCATTGAGCTTCTCAGAGAAAGGATAACGCCATGACGATATTGTCACATTAATTGGGGGGGGGGGGGGGGGGGCGCCAAATCCTAATCTCGCCTAGGGCATCAAAATGGCTAGAGTTGGCCCTGGTCAAGTATAATGGACACAGTCAAGAGACCTGGTTTCAAGTTCTGGTGATTGGTACTCTCAAAATATCCACTTATTTCTAAGTCTTAATTTGTAATGTCAACTACAGTATAACTTCCAAAGAGGTCATAGCGGATGTCTTGGCGGCGCAGGGGCGAGAGCCGTTGGTTATCTGCTCCGAGGTCACGACTGTCTCCATGGAATCCCCTTTTCTAGGTCATTTGGCTTTTAATGTCAAGTATAACTCTGACCAGATCGTATCCACGGTCTCAGGAGCACAGCCAAGAAAGAGTTCAGGAAAACGTAAAATGTAATTAAAAAACCTAGTCACTTCATGGATATTTTAATGTCATGTATGACCTCTGGCCACTGACTGTAATGTCTATCTCACGGACCAGGGGAAAGAGCATTTGGATAACACAGTCGAGACCTGGCATCAAGTCCTGGCGACGTTGTTCGCCTTTGCAGCCTAATGTTATTTTGAAATTGAATGATGTGATGTATTTAATAATTATATGGTCATATATAACCTCAGACGATATCCTATCCTGTCGAGCTGTTGGATAACAATGTTGAAGTTCTGCAGATTTCCATTAAAATGAACAGTATACATTTCTAAGTCCTGTGAGCTGAAATGTCAAATATAGCCTGTGACCATATCCTAGCAGGCATCTCGGTGGGGCAACGAAGGGATCTCTCATGGCATCCAGGGTTTAAGTCCCACTGTCGTCCCTTGCCATGTTGATTCAGTGTGTGAATTTAAGAGAAACCTCTTATTTCCAAGCCATGTGAATTGTAAAGTCTAGCGTTACATCTCACCATATATTAGGTGGTGCAGCGGTAAGGGCTTTTGGGGAGCACTCTGTAGGCTCAGGTTCAAATCCCCGCACATACGGCCGGCCACCGAGAAGGGGACGCCCCCAATGGTGCCCCAAAACGTGTCTGCATCCCCCCATTCACAGGGGCTGGGGGTGTTTCAAAAAACATAAGCCCTCTTGCAAAAAAAAATTTGAAGTGTGAGCGAGATGAAAGTGACTTGTCTTCATTGAAGACCCCCCTCCGTCCCCTGGAAAGTCTAACAGAAACAAAGGAATGAACCTCTGGGTGTGGGAGAGAGATTAGGCCTCCCTGGAGCCCGACTGTCAGCGTTCAGACCTGGGTCTACAGGGCTCAGAGCCAAGAGCCCTCCCCGGCTCCTCCAGCGAGACACACCCCCCGATATGGTCGGATGTTTTATTTGTCGGTACAATTCACATGACATCGTTAGGCTTACAGAATGTTTCCATGGCGATGGACGACGTCGAGCCAGGAACTCCGGTGGTCATAACCAACTGCTCTGTCGGCTGCTCATCTGATGCATCGTGAAGCAGATGGTTTGAGGTTACATGCAATTCAATTCATGCAATGTTGTTACATTGAATACTCATGCCAAGATGGTGACAACAATGAGGTCGGAGGTTGGAGATCCCCTTCTGGTACAGAATGAGGAAGAATTTTTTTTTTACCAAAAAAGTCAACTACTCATCGTTTTTTTGGCCATTTCTATCAAACGCTCCGATATCTTCCAATCTAGCAACCCAGCTTTGGCCGTGTTGAACTAATCCTGCCCTCAAATGGATTGAGGCAGAGTAGACGGCAAACCTGACATCATTTTAGCAGGCGAGAGATTGGCCACAGTTGGACTGGGATCGTTTGGTGAAGATTGTCGAAGAAAATGTGTAGGTAAAAAAATAAAACGGGCCTACCAATTGTTATTTACTGGCATTACTGGTATTTTCACCAATGCTGATTTCTTCCAAAACTTGCACCTTCGCTTTGCCACAGTAGCATTAAGACAGGGATGGACATTTGGTTAACATGGGAGGAGAAAGTATTTTTTTAATGCTCTTAACTTTAACAGTTAAAATCAGAGAAATAAATGACACGAATGGATACGTAACACATGAATAAAGAAGCAATGTGATTTTGTTTGTGTTTATTTACTTCTAATGTGTTTTTTTTTCATCTTTCCACAATATTAGTCACTACTAAGGTTAGATTGAGTTCTCCTCGCTCAACTACACAAGAGCTCCAAACCCAGCCTGGTCCCCCTCCCCTCTCAGAATAGTCTTCATACCGACTTTCATTAGTGAGGCAACTTCTAATACGCACTTGATTGTAAAAGTATCGTTTGGCGGCAAGAAAAGGAGCGACCAAAGATACAGCGATAAGGTGCAATGTCAAGAATGGTCGTCAAATCATAAAATCAGCCGTGCACAAAAATGTATTTGTGTAGTATCGACAAGTTGTTTGTTGTTGTTGAAAGAACTTGTTCCTCAAATCATTTGATTAAATGGTTGATACATTACTAGTGGGTGACAGGCTGTGTTTCGCATAGTTTCACCGATCAGTGAGTGACAGGCCGTTTTAGTCATATCTGATTCTTACAGAAAGCTGGGGGTCAGAGGGGCGGGGCGACCACAGGCCAGGTTTATATCCTCTCATTTAAAAAACACGTCTCTAGCGCTATCTGTACAACATTCAACAACACATTTCTCTTGTATTTTTTTGTCTGTTTTTCTCCATAATGCAAAACAAAAATAAAAACAACAACAATTATCATTATAAAGAGGATCACTTTTTCCCATCTCAACGGCATTTGAATGAATACCACATCAAATTGAAATAAAACTCTAATAAAGGCCTCAATACCAGATAGTACGCGCCACCTTAAAGTGGTAGAGAAAGAGAGAGATACACATAACAGACTAGAGAGAGAGAGAGAGAGAGAGAGAGAGAGAGAGAGAGAGAGAGAGAGAGAGAGAGAGATACATAACAGACAAGCTTTGGGATGGAGAATCAGAGAGGGAGAGAGAGAGTAGCAAGTAAGATGTCTCAAATTAAATTAAGACAACAAAACCAGACAGTTGGTAGATGCATGTGCATTTCCAAAGGGTTAAACATTTTAGAGTCGCTATGGACGTGTTTTGGCACCTTGTGAAGTTAAATAAAATATTCAAATTTTCAGTCTTTAGACTTGGGCTTTGGTTGTTTTCTTTTCTTCCAAAGGTTAGTAAGCAAGTAGTAGAATTAGGAATTGAACTCAAAAGGTTTTCCAAACCATTGTTTTAGAAATGTCTAGCTATGCTAGTGGGTATTAAGTGGTCAGGTTTAAAGGCCAAAGAGCCTGATTGGTGAAGATTCATCTTCAATGTAAAAGGTATTTCCACCATCGAGAACATGGTGTGGGGAAGAACACAAGAAAGGACAACGGGAAGGGAGAAGGATTAGAGATGGAGGGTCAATGCAGCAGTGATCAGAGAGAACAGCAGCATGCTAAATAAAGGGGGAGGCGGGATAGGGAGAGAAATGGTGAGAGAGTAAGAGAGCGAGAGAGAGAGAGAGAGCATCAAAGAGTGTGTAAAAGATATAGTCTAAGTGCTTTTGGTGAGCGTTTACAATATACACCAGGAAGTGTTTTGAGACAGAAGGCACAGCGGCGTAGACAGCAGTCGTGAAGCAGACACCACTCACGGACGTCTCACCGAGAAACTAAACTCAACTTAAGGTGCTCTAACCGAGAAAAAGACAATAGTTAATAATGCACATTTGAAAGAAATAAGTCAACGACAGATTCACGTAAGGCGGCGGTCACAATCCTTGGCTACCCCTTCATAACAAATAGGCTGGGAAGTTAGCGAGAGGAGTCACCGAGTCTCACTCTTCATTATGGAGGACGATGTCCACTCAAACATCAGGAACATGCCTTTGAGTCTCGATGCTCGACATGCTCTCTATGAATGTGTTGAGATATTGAATGGCAGTATATTTAAAAGGGTGATAATCGACATTAATAGTGCATTGTCATTAATATTTCCGTTTCAATGGAAAGTAAAAGTACTATTTTTAAATGTATGGATACCACGGTTTGAGCTTCATCGGTTGATTAACTGTGATTGATTAACATGGTCGTTAATGAGGGTCAAAACACAGCATTTCACTGTTAGCCACCCCGGAAGTGAGTATTTTCAAAATAAAAGTTTGGTATATCGATAAAGACAACGATCAAAACAGAAGAACAATCTACTTTGGGAACTTAAAACTTTGCACAGTGCTCTGTATCGACATTCCGACTAGTCTTAGCTCAAAAAACATAAAAATCAATAATAACTATATCATAACCTCTTTTTGTAAGCATCTTGAAATAAAAAATAAAACATAAAAAGTATTTTTCTGCGTTTTTTCATCTTTGCTTCTTTTTCTTGTTTTTACAAAAGCTACACATATTCTACTGGGAGGTCTATGTTTTCTGTTAGTGTTTTTAATGATTTCCCTCCTACCATTGTCTTTTTCTTTTCAAATAAAAGCAAGAGGTTAGGGGAATCTACTCGTCTAGATTATACCAAGAGTATGTTTAGTTTGAGTCCCGCGCGGGGACATGGATGCATGTTTACAGTCCGTCTTCTTCCTCGTGTCAGAGTTTCCGTCTCTTAAACGGGCGTGTCAGTCCATTGTGATCATAAACGTCAGCGAAAACATTCCAGCGTCTTCCTTCAGCTGGTCTCCGCTGTTTCGTTCTTCGTTTAGTTACGCTTGGATTTTTTTATTTCGTTTAACGTAGGAATCTCTGCCAACCTCCGTTGCGATGGATATCAAACTGCAAACACGCTTTCAACACTTAATAATTTAGCTCCCCATCGCAGGTAGGCGCTGCTCCGTCCATTGTCTTTTTTCAGTTTTTCATAACTCGCATAATGCTCTAAAAGTTTCACTATTCACAACACTCCAAGAACCATTTTCCGTCCAATATACTTATATCTTTTAAAACTGTATATTCAGATAAAACATCCAACCAGAGCGTCGACCCGATAGCGGTCTACAATCTCCCTCGACGGTGCACGATAACAGCCACTATAACAGCTAGCCAACTAAAAAGATCTACACAAACTGCTCGTTCATCTACGCACTTCTTCTCAAACTTCTAGAAACACTTTTTTTTAAGACAAACACAGTCAGGATTTACAGTATAGGTGAATCTGAACAAGAAGGTCATCGTCCTTAACATGGCCGCCTCTTTCATGCGGAGAGAATACTGAACAGTAAAGCTGAGGTTGGCTTTTTCGAAAGTCACTTAACAAAACATTCCTTAACGATTCTTGCTTTTTTTCCTACCAATCTCAGGACATCTGCTGTTTTCCTTCCAACCAATCGTTCGGTTCGTTATGACAGAGCAGTGGCTTACTGTCCAATCGAGAAGGGCATGCTTGTTCGCACCTGACTATGTCACAATCAGTGACACATTTAACAGTACAGCAGTCAACCGTAATAATGAATAATTTATAACAATAACATCAATTATGAGTGTTTTGAAATGCCCGTATTACCTGGAAGGGCTGTGGGAAATCAAGCACCATTTAACATGTTTGTTGCAGACATTTTCCTTAACTTAAGATGAGCCCTCTTGGGGTAAAATTCAATTGGACCAAAAGGAAAGTGTAGAATGTCCTGAACGTGAGAATAACTGTTGGTGAGGACAACCCTTGTGAGGACAACACTGTCATAATGTGAGTAAATATTTGATGGGAAACTAAACATAAATATTTAGCCCGGCCTTGTTTTACCTCTTCTCCCTAAAAAGGTTGTGAACATGAATCCTCAGGCAGCACTACGTTCCCCTGATCACTTCTCATCGCGCTTTTACAGTTCCGCCATTTTTCCTTCTTCTTCCTTCCGTTCAAAAACCCTTCACCACCGCCCACTGCTCTCCCTGACGCCAGACCTAGTCCGCCCCCACGCCCCCCTCCTCCCTCATCAAGTGCTCGAACCCCAGCGACGGGGACCCCACCTCCTCCGGCGACCCCCCCAAGCTGCTGTCCTCCTCCGGCGGCTCCAGCTCTCCCTCCTCCTCCTCCTCCTCCTCCTCCTCCTCCTCCTCCTCCTCCTCCTCCATCTCTTCCTCCTCCTCTTCCTCATTGCCCTTCCTGTTCTCCTCTGGCTCCGTTGCGTTGCCATGGAGCTTCCTGGACAAAGAGGCCAGGACCCCCCCCTGCTGGTAGAGGCCCCTGCCGCCCAGCGGCTCCACCCCGGCCTCCGAGATACCGTTGTGGGCCTGGCTCCCGCCGAGGGGCCCCTGGTCCTCGCCGGCCTCGCTGGCGTACCTCCATATGGCCATGGGGTCCGGGGCGACGCGCTGCAGCCGCTTGGCGGGGCCGTCCTGGTCCCCCGGGGGGGCGGAGGGGCCCCTCTTGCGGCGGGACTTGCTGGTGTGGTTGACCTGCAGGTGCATGGCCATCAGCTCCCCCGAGGAGGTGCGGAACGGGCAGAACAGGCACTGGTTCAGGGGGTCCGCCGCCGCCGCGCCCGCCCCCCCGTCCTCCTCCGCTCCGTCCGGCCCCGGGGAGGTGCGGCGGGAGAGGTCCAGCGGTTCGAAGCCGCCGCCGCCGCCGCCGCCGCCGCCGCCGCCGCCGCCGCCGCCGCCGCCCTCGCCCTGCGCGGGCCGGGGTGGCCCGGCGCCCTCGCCCCCGTGGTGGTCAGCCCCCGTCCCGTTGGGCTGCGGCGGCGGCGGCGGCTGCGGCGGCGGCGGCACCATGCGGCTGGTAGTGAGAGGCTTGCGGCGTGACACCTTGGGCGTCTTGGCGGGCGGGGACTCCCTGATCCAGCCCCCCTCCAGGCCGCCCTGGTAGAGCGCCCCCATGACGCCCGACAGGTAGCGGTACTGCGCCTCCACGTCCACGTCCCGCAGCGCGGCCAGGGCCTTCTGCTGCTCGCGCTGCTCCGGCAGCCCCAGCAGCCAGGGCTGCTGCTGGGGCTGCAGCTGGGGGTGCTGGGGCAGCTGCCTGGGGCCCAGGCTGTCGGCCGGGGCCCGGTGGCCCTGGCTGTGGCCGGCCCCCGGGTGCCCCCCCTGGTGGTTCTGGGAGCGGCCCTGCTTGCCCGGGCCGTCCCGGCGGGGGGGGGCGGCGCCGGAGGGGGCCATGGTGTTGACGATGGTGGGGGAGTTGTTGGAGGAGGCGGAGGAGGAGGAGGAGGTGCAGGAGGAGGAGGAGGTGGAGAGGGCGTTGCGCTGCTCGCGGTGGTGTCTCTGCAGGTGGTACTTCAGGGAGCCCGACTGGGTGCCGGCGTAGTCACAGTGGGGGCACTTGTAGGGTCTCTCGCCTGGGGGGAGAGAGGGAGGGAGAGAGACACCGGTGTGAAACTGAGACTCTGAGACTGAACTCACTCCCTGACTCTGACATGTTGCTGTGGGGGGGAGCTGGGAGGGATGCTGTCCGTCCTGTCGTTGCAGTGTTCATCAACAACGTTTGTTAGCTACAGTGTTGCATGAAAGGGTTAGTGTAAGTGTATGGGCTAGGGTAAGATGAAGGGGTTAGTAATGGTCACATGACGGGGATAGTAAGGGTCAGATGAAAGGGTTAATAAGGGTTCAATGAAAGGATTAGTAGAGTGCAGATGAGATGGTTTAGGATCAAAGAAGGGGAGGGGTTAGGGTAAGCTGAAATGGGTTAGATGAAAGGGTTAGTTAAATTCAAACACAGCAGCATCAATAGAGAAAGCGCTTAAGGTAATTCCGTTATTACAGTGTACATTTGCAGACAGGACTAAGCATGTAAATGGCAGCAAACCCCAAATGTAGTGCTGTTACTCTAGAATTGTATATTCTACATTGTAGTTAAACTAAAACTAATTTAATCTATTCTACTAGGTAGTTTACTTCAAAAATAATATTCTATCCTATTGTGTAGCTAGACTCAAAGCCATATTCTGTTCTACTGAGCTCATTTAGCGAGTTTTGCTTTCAAGGCCTGCAGTTCCAATGTCCCCCAGTAGATGGCCTTATTTTATAGAGTATAGGCACAATGCTCCCAGATAAACCAGGGAGCATTTTTCAGCTGTATGAAGAGGAGATAACGTGTTGGATATGAAAATAAAAAAGTGATCTTTATCGGTGAAACAGCAAAGTAACTATATTACAGAAATAACACTCCACTCTATAACAGCAGAGATCTCGCCTCCCATCTGTCCACTAAAGTCAACACCTATATTGGAAAACTAGGCAAGATGGATTCCTGAAGGGCTTCGATTGTATTCATAGGCTAAAGTGTACCACTGTGCCAAGGGAGTGATATTTCAACCTGTTAAATAAAGCTCTACTCAAATGTCTTTCTCTTTTTTCAGCCCCCTTCTTCCAAAGTGAACACGTGGTTCGTCATTTGACAGATTGAAGAGATAGCTCATGGGAAAGGCGTACTGTATGCTGCCTGACGCACAATAGCGTGACTGTGTGGTGGCAGGTGCCACGGCCTATAGCTAAGCGCTGAGCGCTGGGGATGCTCACACTGAATAGCTTTCATTGAACGCCTCCTGGGAAACGCCACGGTGGGATTCAACCGGCGCTATGATATGCTTCGCTAGCGTCCCTCCTATATGTGCTGGGTTCTTATAAATGAATGGCGAAATATAAGAAAAAGCCCTCTTAGGAAATGTTTGACTGACGAAAAATTATCCTTCAGATTTGATCAGATTTGAACTTTTATTGTTCAGGGATATTAAGTGTGAAGAAAGAGTGTTCTCCGGAATCAGAATGTGTTGGAACTTTATACCCGGCCTGACTCGTACCCGTATCAGCTGTCTGTATCAGAGGACGCACCCAAACCTCAACATCCTAACCCTAAAAAGGTCTGTGATGCATTGCGTTTAGTACAAACACCAATGCTTGCCTTTTCATGTGAGACACAAGAGACACGCTTTTAGCGCCACGCTCATGTTCGCTTAACAAAACGACAAAAGCTCGGCGACAATATCTTACTCTCTAGCAAAAGTAGCATAGCATAGGGACGGTTAGGTTAGCAATTTAGCATGGTGACCATAGCTTAAATCAACAACGCTGCAATAGTGACCCACCAGCCAAGTGGCGATAGCTTAGCATACGTTAGCAAAGAGACCCTTTCCAAAGGAGAAACACAACAAGGCTGTCTGATTAAAAGTCAGTCACACTGGCATCTGGGATGGAAGGTTCTAGTGGAAGTCTGGTGTGTTGTTGCCTGTGGGCAGTGCCTCACCCGTATGAACCCTCAGGTGAACTTTGAGATGGTGTGAGGATCTGAAGGCTTTACCGCAGTAGGGGCAGTCTTTTACCCCCGAACCCCGCACGCGCTCCCGGGATGCAGAGCCGCCACCACTGGCCACGGGGGGGGCCACCGGCAGGCCGTTCTCACCCGCTGGGAGGGGGTGGGGGGGGGGGGGGGGGACACGGAGCACATGGGTGTTACACACAGATAGACATGTATTTATATACATATGTATTCTCTGAACATACCTGCTTTGATGCGGCAGTGACTTTATTTGTAAAGCAGTGTAAACTGTACTGTTAAGGAAACACTGTTCTACCAATTGGTCTTTTATCAGCTTGTAGCTGTAGCTTTCAGCGGATGGAGACACATGCTAGCAGGGAGCAGGTCAGTAGGGGGGCGTCCTGCTCAATGATGCTAACAGGTAGACTGCAGAGAGCTGGGACTCCAACGCCATAGCCAGGAGAAAATAATAGTTATGGATGCAGTGAAAACATCACATAGTGAGAGGGACGACTACACTGAATCATGACCTTCCCATGAAGGTCTGGGAGTTGTGTTGCTGACACCCATCGACTGATGAGTGTCAGCAACGCTCATCAGCCGATGAGTGCTCTGGGAGTTGTGTTGCTGACCACACCTCGACTGATTTGGAGGGATCATAAGAATCAGGAGTGCTGCATAGCCCTGTCGCTGGCGCAAATTATATTTCTAACCGTCCTATAACCATCACTAGACCATCCCATAACCATCACATCGCCATCAGTATACTATCACTCAACCATTTCAGATTGATCCAATATCATCACATTACCATCCCATTACCGTCACCTAACCATAACCATCACCTAACAACTATTGCAATGCCATAACCGTCATCTAATGTCCACTACAGAATCTCCCAACATGGCCGCCACCCTGAGCAGCAGTAGCAGTGAGTTCAGAGGCGGGGTGTGTGAGCTTTGTACCGTGGTGGCTGGAGATGGCCGGGTGGAATCCTCCAGCGGACCCTGTCTGTCGAGGTCCGGCGCTGGGGGGTTTGGATCGACCTCCTGCTCCTCCTCCTGCTCCTCCTGCTCCTCCTCCACTCCGTCCTGTCGCTCTCCCGCTCCCAGCGCCCTCCTCTCCACCGAGCCCTCCTCCTCCTCCTCCTCCTCCTCCTCCTCCTCCTCCTCCTCCTCCTCCTCCTCCTCCCTTCTGGGGTCTCTGGACGTGGACGCGGGCGTGGACCACCACCTGCTGCAGGCTCCTGAAGAGCTTCCCGCAGTCGGGGCACTCCCAGGGCCCCCCGCCGGCCCCGGCCCCCGCGGAGGCCACCGTCTCCTGCCTGGGGCCCAGCCCGCCCAGGTAGGCCCTGACCTGGTCGGCGTCCCCCAGCGCGGAGCTCCGGCTCTGGGCCCTCTGGCTCTGCTGCTGCTGGCTCCTCTGGTTCTGCTGGTTCTGCTGGGCCTGCTGCGCCGCCAGCAGGCTGCGGGCCACCAGCTGCCACATGGCCACCTGGTCGCCGCCGTCGGCCGCCGCCGCCATTGCGGCGGCCGTCGTCTCCATGGTAACCCCGCCGGGCCGCCCTCCCGGGTCGCTCACGCCGCCCATCTCGGCCACCTGCGCCACGGCCTGCAGCCGCTCCATGCAGCTGGCCCCGCCCCCGTCCATGGGCAGCCCCAGGTACCCCAGGATGGCCGACTTGCCGGAGCCCGGGACCGAGCCCCGCCCTCCGTGGTCGCGCTCCGACCGGCCCCTGGCCCCCCGGCCCCCCCCGCCGGCGGCCCCCCGGCGCTGGGCCAGCAGCAGGCTGGAGTAGAGGGCGTTGAGGGACTGGCCGCTGACGGCCCCGGCGGCGGAGGGGTCCAGGCCCGCCGCCACGCTCACACCGAGGCCCCCCAGGCCGGCCTTCAGGCCCAGCTTGTTGAGGTGCACCTTCATGTGGTTCTTGAGGAACCACGGCTCCTTGAAGCCACGGCCGCACACCTGGCACTTGTGGTCCAGGGAGTCCTTGTGCTTGCGCATGTGTCCCTTCAGGAACCACGACTGGGTGAAGCGCTGGCCGCACGTGTCGCAGCGGAACGCCGGCAGGGCGGGCGTGGCCGGCGCGGGCGTGGCCGGCGCCGTGGCGACCGGCGCCGGCGCCGCGGCGACCACCGCCGACACCTGGGGCGTGGGCGTCAGTGTGGGGGTGGGCATCGGGGTGGGTAGGGGCGTGTCGGGGGCGGCGGCCACGACGGGCCGGGCGCCGTAGGCGGCGGGGGAGGGCGGGCGGAGGAGGGCCGGGACCGGCGCCGGGTGGCACTCCCGCAGGTGGGCGGCGAGGTCGTCCTCGCGGCTGGCGGAGAAGGGGCACAGCGAGCACTTGTAGGGGCTGTGCAGGATGCGCACGTGGCGCGCCAGCTCCGACGCCGTGCGGAACTTGCCCTTGCAGGCGTGGCAGCGGAAGGAGCTGGCGGCGGCAGCGGCGGCGGAGGAGTACGGCGAGGTGACGGCGTCCTCCGTCAGCGGGGGGGTCAGGGGTGTGATGTCAGCGCCCCCCATGAGGCAGCTCTTGTCGTTGCGTAGGACCTCCGTGTCGCCGGGCTCCGCCTGGTCGCGGAGGTGCTGGATGAGGGCGGAGGAGGGGCTCGGTGGGGGCGGCCGTTGGTCGTGGACCCCCTGGTGGTTCTGGGTCAGGTGGGCTTTGAGGGGGGCCGGCGGCGGCGGCGGCGGCGGGGGGAGCCCGGCGCGGTACAGCGGGGCGGCGCGGCGCTCGCGGTCCAGGCTGTGGGCGCGCGCGTGCAGCGACAGGATGCTCTGGAAGCGGAACCTCTTGCCGCACACCAGGCACGGGAACCGGAGGGCGGGGCCCGGCGAGGCCCCCGCTCCGCCCGCCGCGGGCGTCACCCTGGGGTGGGCGCCGCTCGCGTCCTTCTGGAAGAGCTGGAGGTCCAGCTCGTCGCTGCTGCAGCCCAGGCCCCCGGACCCCCCGCTCTGCCCCGAGGCCAGGGCCAGCTCCAGGGCCCCGAAGCCCAGGAGCTGGGGGGCCGTGCGGGCCACGTCCGGGGGGGAGCTCTCCTCCGGACCGGCCCCGCCGAGGGCCTCCTGCGCGCCTCTTCCTCCCTCCCCCGGGAAGAGGGCCACGGCGGGGGTGGGGGACGACGGGGGGCCCCCCTGCAGCTCCATCCCCTCCGCTGCGAGGGGGTCTCCGTCGTCCTCATCCTCCTCCTCCTCCTCCTCGTCTTCGTCGTCGTCGTGGTGGTGGTGGTGGCGAAGGAGGAGGAGGTGGTCGTCGGGGGGGAAGGAGGGGAAGGGGGAGAGGGGGAAGTAGTGGGCGGCGTCGGAGCCCAGGGGGGAGGCCCCGGGGGTGTGCAGGGGGAGCAGGGGGCTGGCGGGCAGGGACAGGGGCCCCTGCCTGCCAGGGGGGGTGGGGGGGTTGGTGGTGGTGGTGGGGGAGGAGGGAGCCAGGGGGCTGTGGTCCAGGGAGGGCAGTGTGGACGGGGAGGGGGGCTGCTCACACGACAGGGCCAACACACACTCTGGAGGGGAATCCATTCTCTGGGAGGGAGGGAGGGAGGGAGGGAGGGAGGGAGGGAGAGAACGAAGTTGAGACGTGGTGGAAGACAGAGAAGGAGAGGAGCGAGAGAAAGCAGGAGGCAGAGTGGTAGTAAACGGCAGAGAAGCAGACAGAACGAGGAAGAGACAGATATGAAGATGAATACGTACGAGAAAAACCAGATAGGCAAAACCACATAGACACGCATACAGAGAGATACCGACAGAGAGAGATACAGACAGAGACGGATGCAGATACAGAGAGATACAGATAGAGAGACGGATGGATAGGGTTATGTTTTTACTTATTGTGCTTTCGCAATATAAATGTATATTTTCCATGCAAATAAAGTAACTGGCATTTTGAGATAAGGAGAGAGAGACAGAGGGAGAGAGAGAGACAGAGAGAGAGGTCTTCCAGAAGAAGACGAGGTGCAGAGAGATGTATTAGCATGTTGTGCATAATAATCTAGCTGCATGCTGACCTTGACCTAGTCTGATACACACATACACACACACACACACGCACACACACACGCGCGCGCGCTTGAGTGTGTGTGTGTGTGTGTGGAGGCTAAACAACCGTGTGCGTGTGTGTGTTTGTGTGTGTGTGTGTGTGTGCATTTATGCGTTTGTGCGTGCGCGCGCGCGTGTGTGTGTGTGTGTGAGTTTGTACCAGCAGTGTGTGTGACGCTGTGCCATTCTTTGCTGTCTTGACTGAGGGGAGAGGATCCAAACGTAGTCCTCTGCGGAAAAACAAAAAACAAAGACATTAATCACCAAATAATCTGCGACATCTGTTCATAAATAACACAACGCCTGCTAAGACTCATGCTAATGCCGTAGCCTGGACTGCACTCTATACTGCAACACAATTCAATCAATTAAGAGTAAAAGCATCATTTATGCCTGGCACTTCTCTTTCGTATACTGTAAGTATAAATTCCCAATAAAGTCATCCAAAAAAGGACCTATGTAATTAATTAACTCGATGAATCATCACGTTGCTTATCAATCTCATTAATAACAATGGTAAATAATTACTTAAAGAAATGACAACCGAATGCACTTCTATATTGACCGGCACTCGCTCTCTCCAGCTCACCCTGTTTGCTTGCTTCCTAATATAGTCAACAAGCAACCCTTACAATCATACATTTCCTTTCAAATAATCGACCAAAACTGTATTTTTTAAATGGAACGACTTCAAAGGGGGGGCTTCTTCTTGAAGTGGAACCCCGTGGAATACATTTGAATACATTCTGTACTTCCAAATTCTGATTCCGTTGTTCTGAACTCTGCCGCTGCTATGGAGTGTAAACTAGTACACTTCTATCCCCCCCCCCCACTATAATCTCTGCTTTATCTCACGTGCACATGCAGGTGTATACAGACCCAGAGACAGGTGCACACCTGTTCCCTCACGTGCACTCTAATACGTGCGCATCATTAAACACACGGTATGTGTATGTGTGTATGTGTTTGTTTTAAATGTGCATATGTTAAGTGTGTATACGCTATTTTATGTGTGTGTTTGTGTATTAAGTGCAGACATTAAGCAGGATTTAAGTGTGTGTTTGTGTGTGTGTGTGTGTGTCATGGGAGTTAAGGGCACCACAGGACGTGCACTGTCCCAAACAGGATGGGAGTGAGATGTTTGGCCTTCCCTCGCACGCCCTTCCTGTGTACTCATACAGCTTGAACATACACACACACACTCACACACACACACGCAATCACAGACACACACACACACACACACACACACACACACACACACACACACACACACACACACACACACACACACACACACACACACACACACACACACACACACACACACACACACAAACACAGTGTTTTCTGCTGTGTCACAGTGAGCTGAAATATAATAAAAATGTGTGGATGGTTTTGAGAAGACAGACGTCGAACTAGGGCCTGGGGCGCCAACAAGTAAACATTAACATATTATACCAGCAGCTGCTGCAAACATATGCATTGTCTAAATAACGCAGGAGGATAAAACACAAAACACGTTATGATTCAAAGATTCATTCCACAGCATATTTTGCGTCCTTGAAGTATTCAAAGTATTTCCAGGGAAGACAGGATTACAGGGCGGGACATGACTTACAGAAAAACCCTGCTAAGTATCGGATTGGCTAGCGTGGGGGCGCCCACCACCTGCCTACTGGCTACTCAGGCCTCTATTGGTTGGAATGTTTTGCCCGCCTACTCGGACATAATGACCCGCTCACAAATATGTTTCTGTAAAATGTTTGGATTTTTGCAAAAAAGCTAAGGTAAAAAATAAGGCAATATTATTCTTATTTATTGGACTGCGTAAACGTCAATATTCTCACAATTTAATTCAACTCATAAGTATCAACAATATCGATAATAATAGGATGTCCTGCCTTCAGAATCAATAACCTTATCAATAGATATTCAAACAGAAAATATATCATTTAATGTCCTGGGGAGAAAACCTCCCCATCAAAGATACCGTTTGTGTGTGTGTATGTGTGTGAGAGAGAGAAAGCTTGTGTTTGTGTGTGTTTGTCTGTTTGATAGAGAGATAGAGAGAAAGATTGTGTTTTTGTGTGTGTGTGTGTGTGTGAGAGAGAAAAATATAGTGTTTGTGCGTGAGGTTGTGCGTGTGTGACTGAACGAGTGAGTAAGTCTGGGTGAGAGTGAGTGAGTGTGTGTTTGCATGTGTGCATGAAAGAGGTTGTGTGACTGTGTGATGTTGTTTTCTCGTGCGTTGGGTGTGTGTGACGCTAACATCCACGCCATTGTCTGTTTGTGTGTGTGTGTGTGTGTGTGTGTGTGTGTGTGTGTGTGTGTGTGTGTGTGTGTGTGTCACTGTGTGTGTTTGTGTCAGAAAGAGCGAGAGAGAGAGAACTGATTCTGCTCGGAGAACCGACACATTTGGCAATTTTTGGTCGTCTTTGTCTTTCTGGTCGTTAGGTTGGAGCAGGCGATGATGTCGCCCACGACAACCGTAAAAGGTCATCGATTGCCGTGGCGATACAATGGCGGCCTGTGTGCGCAGGTGCTTGTGTAGGAGCCGAAGACTGTTCTCATATGTGTTTGCGTGAAACCGTGTGTTTATGTATGCATGAGTGCGTGCACGTGCACACACACTCTTGTTTGTGTGTGTGTGTGTGTGTGTGTGTGTGTGTGCGCGCTCCCAGCAATGACAAAGACATTCTCCTGTAGCCAGTTGACATTTTAGCTCAGCGATGACTCATTGGGGTATCACACCATATCAATCTCACACGTGCACGCGCCCGAGCACACGTGTGCATTTACGCACTCACTTCACACACACACACTAACACACACTTCCTAATCCGCCATTATTGTTTTTCCCCTCTTCCGTGTCTTCTTTCTCCCCTCCATTTATTTCTTCTTTCTTTCTCTCTGATTCATTCCCTCCCATCCCCCTCTCATTCTCTCCCTCAACCCCCCCCACCCTCCTCTATCCGCTCTATTATTCACTAATTTTCCTTTATTCTCTCTCCCTCTCTCTCTCTCTCCCATTTTCTCCCTGTGTCTCTCGCTCCTGCAGTGTTGCCAGTTGGCTGGGAGCCAGGGAATGCTGATATCAGCTGGTAGAACGAGCCCTGCCAACATGGCGAAGTATGGTGAGAGAGAGAGAGAGAGAGAGAGAGAGAGAGAGAGAGAGAGAGAGAGAGAGAGAGAGAGAGAGAGAGAGAGAGAGAGAGAGAGAGAGAGAGAGAGAGAGAGAGAGACTGATCTGACTCTGGATAGTTAAAAAAGCGGAAAGAGAGAAGAAAAGAAAGAGAGAGAGAGGGGATGATTTTGGATTGGTTGCCAACATAGTCGGACATGTTGGTATTTTTGGGGTGACGGGGGACCGACAGACAGAGAGAGAGAGAGAGAGAGAGAGAAAGAAAGAGAGAGAGAGAGAAAGAGAGAGCGCGGAATAGCTCACAGAAAAACATCTGGATAAAGAACACAATGCATTTTCTCAGGTAAAAAATAACAATCAAACGTATATCTAAACAATAAATAAGATGACACACACGCCCACGCATGCGTGTGTGTATGCGTGTCTGTGTGTGATGACCATTGTCATCTGAATATCAGCATCACAATGCCACGGCCCTCCCCTGCTGTCACGGCAACCCAGCATCCTCAAATTAGGATGGATGGACCCTCGAGAGACGAAAAGTGTGGAAGAACGGGAGGAGACAAGAGAGAGAGGAGAGGTGGAGAGAGGAGAGAGAGGGGAGGAGGAAAGAGGAGAGAGAGGGGAGGAGGAGACAGGAGAGAGAGGGGAGGAGGAAAGAGGAGAGAGAGGGGAGGAGGAGACAGGAGAGAGAGGGGAGGAGGAGGGAGGAGATAGAGGGAGGAGGAGAGAGGAGATAGAGGGGCGGAGGAGAGAGGGGAGGAGGAAAGAGGAGAGAGAGGGGAGGAGGAGAGAGGAGAGAGATGGAAAGAGAAGGGAGGAGAGAGGGGAGGAGGAGAGAGGAGAGAGAGGGGAGGAGGAGAGAGAGGGGAGGAGGAGAGAGGAGAGAGATGGAAAGAGAAGGGAGGCGAGAGGGGAGGAGGAGAGAGAGGGGAGGAGGAGGGAGGAGAGAGAGGGGAGGAGGAGGGAGGAGAGAGAGGGGAGGAGGAGAGTGAAGAGAGAGGGGAGAAGGAGAGAGGAGAGAGTGGAGGAGGAGAGAGGAGAGGGGGGGGAGGAGGAGAGAGGGACAGAGGGAAGAGGAGAGGAGGAGGAGAGATCAGGATAGGGTAGAAGAGAGAAGGGAAGAGAGGAGGAGAAAGGATGGGAAGACAGGAGAAACAGAGGGAAGAGAGAAGGAAGGGAGAGGGGGGAGAGGAGGGAAGAGAAGGTGAGTGAGCAGAGAGGGGAGGAGGAGGGAGGGGAGACATTTAAGTAAGAGGAACATTTCACAAAAGTCCTTTACCTTTCTACCCTATGCAATAAATAAGAGGTGGTTTGGAGTGAATAAAGTGTGACTAGGGTGACCTAGATCCCCCCTCCAGCTGGAGTTACATCTGGCCAATGCAAACAGCCCTCCATCCATACTGGGGACGGAGGGAAAACACAAATAAAAACCACGATTACAAAAAATACAAAAAAAAACGCTGGAGCTGGAATCCAACAGGTGGTGCACAGATGGAAGCTAAGCGTTTTTTGGACTGTACGTTATAGAGGCCCCAAAACATCCCAAACGGATATAAACCCAGTGGAACTGAGCTGTGTTTTTTTCGGTACAAAGACGTGGGATTGGTGAGGCAGAGGTGGACGCAATCAAATCTAAATCGAGATCTGAAGGGTTCAACCCAGGTGTAGAGAACCATCCGGATTTAGCATGACAGGATTACGTTCACAGCTATATATATAGATATATATCTATCTATATATATATAGGATGTTATTTAAACAGACACGCGATATGTGACATATGTCACAGGCCTTCAAAGTTGCAAGCACTACACATTGCAGTCATTGAGCTTAAATACTTAGGCTAAGAAACCACACAAACACACAATCAGACACACAAACAGACACACACACACACACACACACACACACACACACACACACACACACACACACACACACACACACACACACACACACACACACACACACACACACACACACACACACACACACACCCCTCTTGCTGGTTTGGTTCGCGGCGCGAGTGTGGACCTGTGCAACTACATTGCAATTAACGTGGCAATTACGAAGTGAAAAGCACGTCGTCATAATGCGATCCAGCCTCCGTGTTGTCATTACCGTAATGTTATCACGGAGTCGGAGTTAAACGAACAACGCTAGTCCGCAATTACCTCCTTCCCGGTTTAGCTCTGATGACACAAGTGTGGGGAAGCCTCCCTTTGGTCTGCACACACGCAATCGCACACACACACACACACACACACACACACACACACACACACACACACACACACACACACACACACACACACACACACACACACACACACACACACACACACACACACACACACACACAGACATATATAAATATATATACTCATTTTTTATACATTACGCCCGCACACACGTTGACTTGTCTGCATGCACTACACCCACATTATCTAATCTTGGATTATATTATTAAATATAACATTATAAAATGGGGCAGGGGCGAAGCCTAACCTGTAGGCATCCAAGAGCAATATGACCCCTAGCCCCTACCTGCTCCTCAATGACCTGTCTCTGTGTTCACTGTCTAACCCCTACCTGCTCCTCAATGACCTGTCTCTGTATTCACTGTCTAACCCCTACCTGCTCCTCAATGACCTGTCTCTGTGTTCACTGTCTAACCCCTACCTGCTCCTCAATGACCTGTCTCTGTATTCACTGTCTAACCCCTACCTGCTCCTCAATGACCTGTCTCTGTATTCACTCTCTAACCCCTACCTGCTCCTCAATGACCTGTCTCTGTAATCACTGTCTAACCCCTACGTGCTCCTTAATGACCTCTCTGAATTCACCTCATGGAGTCACAAAAGACTCCATGATGATCTCAATCTCGTATCCAGCTCCACTAGTCAGCCCCATACATTCTGCTTCTTTACATTCTACACATAGTAACTACCTGACTCCACACGGGCACTGGTCCTCCCTGTCTCTTCTTGTGATAAGTCCCACATCAGCCCCGTGATGGTACCGCCACCACACACAGCCCACGGCAGTGGACGGCGACCGGTGTGCCTTGAGGCGAGGCTCTTTAACACACGGTCCTGGCGTAATAACTCATGTCATCGTTTACGAGTCATGATCTGATTCGTGATTGATTCTCTGGAGTTCAATTTCCAAACATCTATGATGAATAAGCCGCACAAGCCCGTATCCATGTGATGTGAAGCTTTTTTAGACAGTGTGTGCTAATAACCTTGTATATATATAATCCTAGGAATGAGAGACGTTTTTCATACCATGCCCTGCAACTGGTGCACATCTGGTCGGGATCGCGGGGTGACCAAACCCCATTACTCCTCGGTAACCACTGCAGTAACACCAAAGGCCTCTGACCACTGAGGACCCCCCCCCCCCCGCCCTCCTCCCTAACACAACAGCCTCTCGGGTCCCCTCCAGTGAACTGTGCTCCGGCTATCAGCCTCTGACCTTCATGCCCACTGTGTCTCTATCTTCCCGGAGCCCCTCCCCAGAGAACCTGGAAGGCGGGGGGGGGGGTCCTCTCTCATGTGATCCTCCTCAGGGCTTCTCTCTTGATCCTTCAGGGAGTTTTTCCTTTCAGTTCTTTGGAGGGCTGAGGGTGAGGGGGGGGGGGGGGCGTGGCCTTCTGAGACCG
>NC_082398.1:11218820-11223820 GCF_031168955.1 Gadus macrocephalus | reverse complement strand
CCCTCTCCCTAGCCTCCCACCTCCACCACCCTCTCCCTAGCCTCCCACCTCCACCACCCTCTCCCTAGCCTCCCACCTCCACCACCCTCACCCACTCCCTAGCCAGCCACCTCCTGCCTCAACATCTCTCCCACCCACCTCCATACTCTCCAAATCCCCTCCATGTTGTTACCTGCATGTCGCTTGATAGATATAAGAGAAGAAGAAAGAGAGCGAAGTGGAGATCAGAGAGACAATAAACCGGTGTGATGAAACCAATTAAACACACCAGGTGTGCACTCACCGACACCAGTCGGTCAGGGAATGAAATGCATCTCCCAGAATGCTTTGAGCCTCATGAACTTTGACGTGGGGTTACAGCAGGTCAGCTGGTTCTCTTCATAGAGACAGATTGTGGTGTAATGGGGTGGTTCTCAAACTGCGGGTTGCGACCCATTAATGGGTCAGATGAGGGGGGCCAACTTGGTCTCTGGACCACAATCCTTTTTTTCATGTACATGCATGCTGATGCACTTGATCATTAGCACATTTGAAGACTGACAAGGGGAAAACTGTGTTGATGTGACATACAAAGAGAAAAGTCCCTCAATCTCATTTCAACTGGCGTGGTAATAAGCACATACTGCTTAGTTTACTGCACTAAGTATTTGGTGGGTCCCAGGATAGCAGGACCGCCAAAGTTGGGTCACGGTTTGAAACGGTCTGGGAACCCCTGGTCTAGTGAATAGAGACGACCCCTCAGTCAACCAGGACTGCTTAAGTGCCCTTCTGCAACACAAACTCAAATGAGCCACGCACGAGATACACAAACAGAAAATTACACATTTATCCCATTTTCCCCAACCATCTTAACTAGAAAAACACATTGTGGGTTTTTATTTAATTCTACCGCTTTACTAGAAATGTACACATTGTAATCCTCTTTCCTCCTTTTATAGAAGGGTAAACCCATTGATCCATAGTTACATATTTTTCTGCTCTAGTACTACCCGTGCGGTATCTTTCATCTCTCCTGCTTCACAAAGAGCACATATTTCCCTACTTACTCGTAAGAAAAGCACACCTTGTCCTGCACTAGAAAAGTACACCTTTTATCCCCAGATTTCCTTAACCACTTCCGACTGACAACCCACACACACTTCGATAGTAACGACTCCACCAGGCATTGCTCGAGGGCACATTGGCAGCGTTAGCTCAGTGCCAGCGACAGGCTGCCTGCCTTTCCTCTTGCTACAACTGGTAGCGGCGGGTTTAGATCCAAACCTGTTGCAACACCTTTTTTTTTTTTAATTATTTCATTTTTTCGATCAGCCCGAGGCTGAACCACCGCTCGGCTCTCCACTCTCGGCCTCCAAACCCAGGGGCTGGGCGTAGCCTGGGACCGCGACAGACAGATCAGAGGCCAGAGGCACCGAGATCCCCGCGCTCCCGAGCCACGACGGGCCCCAGCCAGTGGCACCGTAACCTCCTTAGGATGCGGTGGTGTCTAAAATTATGATCTCAGCCTTCCGTTCTGGGGCAGAGACTTGTCACTCTTAACGCGAGACGTTAACCCAGTGCCGGCCGACCCTGTTTCGCGGCCTGCGACCCCATTTCCTGGTCTTATGCGTCGACTTCCTACAGTTTTGTGTGCGTGGCTCTGCTACCACACAGGAGTCGGTTTTAACCTTATCAACGCCAAGTGTCTTGAACGTTCATGCACTGCGATACCACAAAAGTGATTTGTGGTCGCTCTCTCGTGGCTTTGAATCATCTCAGCCTGCAGTCTATTTGCATGTACTTTTCATGAGACCTTTTCAAACCTTTAAAACGAGCATCCGAATCGTATTGCCGAGTATCTATATTGTATAAGTCAGCAAACTCCCACGACCCCATGTGCATCCCGGGGCAAAACCCAAGAGGGCTCCCGACCCACAGGTTGAGAACCACTGGGTTTGAGAGCGAGACAAATAAGAGAGCAGGAGAGAGAGAGAGGGCCAAAGAGAGGCAGATACAAACCACCTAAGATACAAACTTCTCCTGGTCCGTCTCGGCTGGCCGAGGTCAGCGTGTTGCCTGGATAAACGGGCCATTACACTAAAAAAAGCCCTTAATACCTTAACGCGAGCGCGTGTTGCTACTATTAAAGCGCGCCTGGGAGCGCTCTAAATACAGTACGCCGCTAATGCGGAGGAACGCTCAGAATGTCAGGAGATTGTCCCTGGCGGAGGGCAGGCAGGTGCGTCTCCCACTACGCACTAATGACCCAATTATATCAATCAGAAAACCCTGATTGGTGCTACACTTATCTACTCCCTCTCTCTCTCTCTCTCTCCGTTCCTCTGTTCCTTCTGCCTCTAAGCGCCACCTGGGCAGGGGTGGTGTATGTATGTGCTCCTCGAGAGCGTGGAGGTAGCGGTGCAGTATGTACATGGGGTGGTGGAGGAGGAGGAGGAGGACGAGGAGGAGGAGGAGGAGGACGAGGAGGTGGTGGTGGTGGTGGTGGTGGTGATGGTGGGGGACAGACGTTGAAACTATGGGAACAAAACCAACAGGGTAAGAGGGGCTTTAATAAAGAGAGAGAAAGCCATTAGTCCCCCTCTCCTCTCCTCCTCGTCCGCAGCACGGTTGTGTACTTGCTCTTGGTTAGCGAGCGCCTAATTAAAATGCACAGAGACTATTCATTAGATTATTGTGTAGGGTACAGCAACCTGTGTGGGTGGGAAAGTGCACTCAAATATTAGGAGGTTGTGACTGTTGTTGATGCTACTGCTGCTTGCCATCTCTAAAAACTAAACTCAAATGCAACAGTAGAGTAGAAATGCTCCAATCTGTGCTAACTTGCGTTATTGCAGGTGATTAAAGCAATTTAATAAGATTAGCCTGAACAAGAGAGACAAGGAGGGGAGAGATGAGAGCAGAGGTGAAGGTAGCATGTGTTGACAAGCCAAAAATGTCAGCCCCCGTTTTCCCCCTTTCTCTATCTCTCACAAACACAACTCTCTAAAGTGTGGGATTTTCTTTTTTTTTTTATAAAAATAGGGTTGTTGGCTTTTTTTCTAAAAGGATTTCCTATGAAAATACTACGGGACGTGTTGGGAGTGACTGTGGTCAAACCGAAATGACACGTCGGTCTGCGCCTTATCTGGTGAGGAATTTCCTCCTCACCCGTGTGATGTGCGTCAATAACGTGCAACCATTTTCAGTCGCTCTTTCCCCCTCTTTCCTCTCGCGGCCATCTCCTCAATTAGAACACACGTTAATGAAATAAATAACGATCAACAAACAATGCTCGGCCCGCGCGCTTTAATAAAACACCGCGAATTAAAACGTGAACGTGAACCACCAGCTTGCGGAGGGTCGTCCGTGGCACATTTATCACGTAAAATCGCGATAAAAAACGCGGAGATCTGGGTGAGTTTGGGTCGTCACCGAGAGAAGTCGGGGGTGGCGTGTGTGTGTCATGTAACCTATCTATCGCTCTCTCCTCGCCTGCTCCATTTTGTTCCTAAATTTTCTATACAAAAGACCAAGGGAGGGGAAAGACGAGAGGGCGAGCAGGGAGAGGGAGGACGGGAAAAGTGCCATCATGGATTTCATCTTGAATCTTCTGCCAATCTCCGCCGACATTACCCCCAAAAGTGACATATTAGGAATCCCATTTTTTGGGGGTGAAATGTGGACAGAAAGCGGTGACTTATATCGCCACGGTTTGAACGCACGGGGGGGTTGAACGCCACACTTGCTACTTTCTTGTGAAATCACTTGCTTGCAGTCAGTAGACAGCGAAGGTAATCTTAGGACAACTATAATACTACTAACCTAAAAACAACCTCTGGGGAAACTTTAGCGAACCGGGATAACGTCTTCAGAGTGACTCTGTGGCGTTTGGCGCATATCTTTGATACAAAGTGGCAAAGATTATCTGGAAAACAATGCCATACATGTGTCCTAATACAGCCTCCAACAAAAGAATTAGTCGAGCTAATCGCATTTACCTAGAAATTACACTCGCGGTCGCTTTGTAAACCACTGGCCAACATGTTTAAATCTACTTTAGCGGAGCCGAATGCCTGTGGCTTATCAGAATAGAAATAACATGTTCTAGAACATGAGCCATTCGATAAAGACACTTTGGTCAAACCTTGCGTTAGGGAAAGATTAACGGGAGATCGCGGAGAGGTTGGTTGTATAAGGCATTCACTGTTAAACCAAAGTGCTCATTTCAGTGCAACTAGGGTGCACAGTAGGGAAAAAACTTATTTCAAATAAGTTCAGTTCTCAAATACATCCCCATTACTTTTATACACATACACACACACACACACCATCATTGCAAGAAGTGGATCATTATTACAACAATGCAATTTAACGTATGGGACTTATAGTCGTGTCGCCTAGTACTTGCAAAACCTTAGTCAAACTATGTCATGCACATGTTGGTTTTTTTCACCGTTTTTGTCATGTCACGGCAAGAATGGGTTTTCATGGGCTACATGCATGCGCGCACATACACCGGCTACATACATGACGTTCAGTGCGTGTCATGTATGCGCGAGGCTACATACATGCTCCACTATAGCCTGGCGGGACGCGACGCCAATCACTCACACACACATCAGAACTGCCAGGTGTAAAAACTGAGACACTGCCAAATAAAACCGAGTAAATGTAAAACGATGCATTGAACAACAACTATGGTGTCAGTTATCAGACCGGTGGAGGCAAGAAAAAAAAGTCGTCGACAGATATTTTTGTTTTTTTACGTGGAAAAACAACAACAAACGCAGTAAAAATGTGAGAATTTTTGGAAATGTCTTTTTTTTTTTACCGGATAGCGACGCGTTGCTGTTTCATGTCAGCCAAAAGTAGATGTAAATATCCACCGGATGGTTATTGAGGTGAATAAACGGGATAAAGCCTATATGATGAAAGTAAAGACTCGGCGTACTTACGGGAGAGGCGGCGAGGAGATTAATGACACGACACGTCATGATTACGTTTCACTTGAATTAAATACA
>NC_082398.1:11211320-11213820 GCF_031168955.1 Gadus macrocephalus | reverse complement strand
CACACACACGCGTGCGTGTGATTGCGGGCGTGCGTGTGGAATCACGTCTGGTTCCTGGTGGCTGTGGTTCGAACCAGCTGGCGAGCTCATTACAGTACTCGCTGGGCTAAAGAGGACCTGGGGCCTCTTTCTGAAGGGCCCGGGGCCCTCTCTCTCTCTCTCCTACAGTTCAAGCACTACCTCTTTACCTCCCTCTCCCGCCCTTTTTCTATCGGTCCGCAAAGCTTTGAAAAAAAATAACAAATACAACCCCCCACACACACACAGACGGCGGTTGGCATCCAGTTTTATTTCGATTTGAGAGAGCAATCCTCATCAAGTACATCATAAGCCCAGCCGAATATTTGTCCTTTTTTTCAGACATTCCAAATTCCGAAATTCCGATGCCTTTTGCCCCTAAAAATGTAAACATCGTTGCAGAGAGTAGGTCGTTACACAGAGAATATGCAGAAGAGAATATATAGTTTCTATGTACACAAACACTGCAGTGGTACGTCGGCTCTGGAAACTATGAGTATAACGATATATATATATATATATGTATGTAAAATCTATATACGGCAAGGAGAATGAAATATGGCATTCATTACGTTGTATTCGATATAAACACAACGCACCAAACACCTATAGGCTAGGAATTGAGCGGACGTCTTCGAGCCTGAAAATTACATATTGATTCAGTACAGCTCAATAGTCATTTGCAATTCCTTTCTTTCTACTTTCTGTTTTTCACTCTTTTTGTACATTTTCAAGCAGAGTTACCCCCAGAAGGAGGGCTTGGGCCGGGAAATCACTTGGATAAAAAAACACACAATACCCTTTTGGACTCCGTCAGAGCACCCTGCCGTGTGGGATTGTAGCCTAACCTAGCCTTTGTAGCTCAGGTAGGCCTTTCGAGCTTAGCATTATTGACAGGCTGCTGTCGTTGATGAGATGCTTAGTACAAAGTTATGTGCGGTATCGACACCACTATCGTCTTTAAAGGCAGTTTTCCAGTTTGTTTAGCTGACCTGCAGTATATTTCCAAGCTCGCGGCTCAAACAATACACCGCGAGTTAGAGATGCAGGTCAACCCTAAGCTTAGCTAAGGCACGTTTAGCCCAGGTGGAGCATTGCATTTTCCCTTATTTTGAAAACATTTTTAAACCAAAGTCATAAAAACTGTTTCCTTCTTTGTTGGTTCAAGGAAACATCAAGAATTAAAAGAAATAATGGAAGATTGTTTGAATACAGAGATGCATGTTATTATAATAGAAAACACATTCAATTGAGGCTATTATCCACAATAACACTGCAGATTCACCTGTATATTACATTATTCCATTAAAAACACATTCAAAAAGGTATATCATTAAATATCATTATTAGTATTAAAAAGATTGTCCGTCACGATAGAAAAAGCATCTTTAGTCTTCGTATATTCTTTTGTTATGCCGTTAACATGTAAAAATCTTAGAAATTAACAGAAAATGCCAAGGCCTCAAATCCTATTTTACGAGCTGTGAATCTTTGGTTTAACGTTGTTTGAAACACAAACAACAAACAACCACAACAACAACAACAACAACAACAACAACAGAGGAACAGCATTAGCTCAAGTAAATGCAGAATTCCCAAAATGTATAGATGGTTGTTACGGTAACACAGGCCCTGGTGATTGAATCAGGGCGGGGCTTAAGGGGCCACTTCCTGTAACAGGGCCCGGCCCGTCGTTGTGAGCTTTCCGCTCATCTGTACCAGCCTCTACAAAGGACTCACAACGCTGTGGGAGAGGGGTGTGTGTGGGTGAGAGAGGACATATGAGTGTGTATGTGTGTGCAAGAGACTAGGTATGTGTACGTGTGTGTGTGTGTGTGTGTGTGTGTGTGTATGTGTGTGTGAACAGTGCCCCTCTGTTTCACAACAATAGGAATGTCTGCCCGCTATAGTGTGAGCCAGTGTGTATTGTGTGTGTGTGTGTGTGTGTAATTCCACGTAACGCATGACTGTCTTTGTGTTTGTGTGTGTGTGGTTGTGTGTGAGCGCACACATGAGTGTGTTAATGTGTACACTCCCTCAATCTCATTTCCATAGATTTAATCTCACCTGGTCTATACCACACACACTAAACAGAGCGAGACAGAGAGAGCGAGAGAGACTGAGGGGTGCCAAGTTTCAAAAGCCAGAACCCCCTCCATCAGTGTTGTCAAAATGGCCGACGATGACTCAATACACCCCACTCCGCGTACCCACGCATCATTTCCTGTTACTATCCGATGGATATCTACAGCAACTCAGCCAGCAAGTCCATCAGTGAACCTGTCAGTCAGTCAGCCAACCACCACTCAGTCAGTCAGTCAGTCAGTGAACCATTCAGTCAGCCACCTCAGTTATCCAGTCAGTCTACCAATCAGTCTGTCAGCCAGTCTACAGGTCAGTCAGCCAGTCAGTGAACCAGTCAATCAGCCAGTCAGTAATTCAGTCAGCAACCTTGCCAGTCTATCAGTCAATCAGCCAGTCA
>NC_082398.1:11172671-11211220 GCF_031168955.1 Gadus macrocephalus | reverse complement strand
TTTAAAAATATTTTATATAACCCTATAACAATGAGCCATTCTTACCGATCAACTACTGATTTTTTTTGGTCAACTTTCGCTGTAAAGTATAAAATAACTGTCTTCCAAACACATACCGGATAGCTTGAATTTCCCAGACTGTAACAAATCAGAGTCCAGTTCCCTCAGGAGGGGCGGGGCTTCAGCAGACGGGTTCTCTGATAGGACGGGACGAGGGGTTTCAGGTCCTGACTCTGAAGCATCGTGGTTGGACAAACTCGTACCGGATTGGCTGATGGAGTCAGATTCGGTCTGAGTCTCTGTGGATCAATGTGAATGAATATTAGTGAGTGAGTGAAGCATTTAACGAAGAAAAATGGAACTTGTTGACCTGAAGGGAGGTCACTTAGTTCTTAAGTCTTTTTCTCCAAAGGGAGAAAAAGTATTCATTGGGGAATCAAAATGATCTTTGTGTTTGTATACATACTACGATCTGCTATTCTACTACATGAAGATGAGCTAGACTACCGTAACTCTGGATGTCAATGGAAGACTCTGGATGTCTATCGGAAAGGGAATGCCAGTGAACCCTCCTTTCTTACACGCATTGAGGAAATTGTCATTAAACAACTCATCTGATTCTGGGTAAGACTGACTGAAGCAAACACCACTCTACAGATACCTGACTGATCCCTCTTATCTCACCTGTGCTGCCTTTCCTTGGTTGGTTTTCTTCAGCTCCCTGATTGGACGAAGTTTGCTCTTTGTCCCGTCCACTAGACTCCTCTGCTATCTCTAATTGGCTGTCCTTGGTGATTGGCGGTTTGGCGGAGGAAGGGCGGGCGGGAAGTGGGGGCGGAGCTTTAGGCAGAGCTTTAGAAGCTTTTTGGTTGCCACGGCCACCGGAGCGAGCCCTTCTTTGGGCCCCCTTTCCCTTCCTCTTTCTCCTATTATGGATAAAGTCATTAATATATTATTTATCCCAAATTGATAGGCATTTAATATGGAAAACAATCCAATTGATCTGGAAGTATGTAGAATTTAGGAAATTAGAAATAATCCAGGGAAATTAAGCAGATTTACCAATGCATTACAAACAAACCCTAAAATTATCTTATTTTAAACTTTAGTAGCTGTTTTTTTGTAGGGACCATGTGACCACATTTATATAATTTTAATGACTCACTGCTTTTTCGTGAGGAAAAAGTAAATAAACCAATGAGAAGGAGGATGAGATAGGGTTACCTGGGAGCCCGCACTACTGCTGCTCTGACGTCTCTACCTTGAGATAAGTCCCTGCCAGCGGTCTTCACTACATTCTTCTCCGGTTCCTGGCTCGCGTTTGGGTCGGCAGGACCCGCACACGTTCCAGATTGTCCCATCAACTGACATTTCTTCGTGCTAACTCCGTCGACCAATGGGACGGTGGCATTCGCCCCGCTTCCCGGAAGGTCGGCCAATGGCGTGCCGGCTTTGAGTACGCATTCCGGAGCTTCTGAAGTGGGCGTGGTGGAATCGCTGTCCCCGCTCAGTGGTTTATCGGCATCCTCGAACACAGAGTCCGACTGGGACCCGGGATCTGATTGGCCCTCAATCGTGTGCAACAGCTTGTGATTGGTCAAGCCTTGGGAGCCTTTGCTGGTCAAAGTGTCACTGACGCCCTCGTGTTCCTTACCCCCGTCCCTGCACGGCTGCGAGAGGCCGACTCCTTCCCTCTCCTTGCCCACGCCGGGCCTCCTCTCCTTGGACGGACCCTCGAAATAAACTCCCTGGCTCTCCCGGGCCTTCTCGCCGTCGTCCGAGTCGTGGAGAGACGAGGAGTACGAGCGCCCCGCGCTGCCCTGCTCGTCGGCTCTGGGGGGCGAGGGTTGAGCCGGTAACGTGTCCCCCCTGTGCGTCGACGTCACGTCCCTTTTCCCGCCTATAACGTTCCGGAAGCTCCCGGATCCCTCGGCCTTCCCGTAGCCCCAGGCCTTCCCCCTCTTCAGCTTGATGGCGTAGCTCCGCCGGCACAGCGGCAGCGTCTTGGTCTTGCTGATGGCGTGCATCTCCAGGTACCGCGAGGAAGAGGAGGAGGAGGAGGAGGAGGGCTGCGCCTGCCGGGCGTCGGCCCCCCCGTCGGGCCCCCCCCGGGGCTCCAGCAGCTCCACGTAGTCCCCGTCCGTCTGGAGGTACCTGGAGGTCCGGCCCAGGCCGTCCTCGCTGCGCCTGCGTCGGGGGAGCGCCGGCTCGGGGTCGCGACCCGCCGTTGTTCCTCCTCCCCCGCCGCCGCCGCCGCCGGTGTTGTTGTTGTTGTTGTTGTCGTCCTGCTCCTCCTCCTCCTCGTCCCAGGACCAGGAGTCGGGGTCTCCGGAGGAGGAGCCCCCCCAGCCGCCCAGCCCCCCGCCGCTGCTGCCCCCCTCGCTGGGGAGGCGGCCCGGCGCGGAGCCCCCGCCGTGGGACATGAGGCCCGGGTCCTCGGTGGGGTCGTGGATGAACTTGGGGTAGACCACCTCCTTCCAGGGCAGCCGGACCACGCCGTCGCAGGTGCTGACCAGACAGGTGTCCAGCCCACCGCCCACTGGAGCCGGAGGACAGGGGGAGGGGTCGGTCAGTTAGGGAAAAAATGAAATGCTGCATCAAGAAATACTGAATATCCGATTGTGAATTTTTTGTGCTATTGCGGAATGAAAACTTAGAGTGGAATTTGATAATTCAATTTCAAAATTCAATTTCAAAATTCAATTTAAGAATTCAATTTCAGAATTCAATTTCAGAACAACCTCTCGGACTTTAAACCTACAGTCAAAGATGTCAAAGAGGTCAAAGCTAATCAAACCTGTAACTCTTTAGAAACTAGGTTTATAGGCTAAGTATAAACAAACTTATCTTGGTTTCGAAACAGCTAAACACTTTAAAAAGCCAAACTTTTCATCTACCCGTAAACAAGTTTTGTTTCCCTTTGTTTTCCTGTGATTCATTGTCTTGGGGAGACGAATAGCATCACTATCGCCATTGTACTTGCTGTAGTTTGGTCTGGCTTTGCGAGACTACTATCGCCATAAAGCCGAAATGTAATCGTAACACGTTAGCGATAGTGGGCGGGGCCTCACCCTCACGCTTGTGCCCGCGCTCCCTGTTGACGCTGTGCAGCCACTCGGTGGTGAACACTAGGGGGTGCTGCGACTCGGGCACCAGGATCTCCTGCACCGTGCGGCCACCGGGGGCCAGGCACTTGAGGGCCAGCCGGGGACACCTGGTGGAGAAGGGCACCACCTGCAGGTAGAAGTCGGTGCTGCGCAGGAGCCTCCAGTCCAGGGTGGACAGCTGCACCACCACCTTCTCCCCCAGACACAGCGGCCAGCCCGAGTGCAGGAACAGGCAGCCCAGGTACTGGGACTAGAGGAGGGGGACGGGAGACGGTAAGGTAAGTTCAGATAAGAAGGTGCCGAGACTCAATCAAGATCAGCCTTCCATGTCAGTTGAGATTAAGGAGACGGACACGCTCGGTTCAATTTAGCACAGCTTGTACTAAATTGAAGGAGACAATATGACGCATGATGGGATACGCATCGCTGAAACTGGGTTAAGGAGTGAGAACGATTCAGTTATAACAACAACTTAAGATAAGGCCGGATAAGACCCATAACCAAGCCGCTCAGGGTAGCATGAAGTAATGCTCTCTCTCCATCTCTCTGAGCCCTCGACTATCTCTTATCTGTGAATCAGGCGCTCACGTGAATCCCAGCTGGCACAGTCAATGCTAGCACGCACGCACGCACGCACGCACGCACGCACGCACGCACGCACGCACGCACGCACGCACGCACGCACGCACGCACGCACGCCAACAAACACAGCCACAGACACACACACCCCCTTCCCCAGCACATTCATTCACGGCCCCAAAGCACAAACCTCCCCATTCTCCATTCACACAGGCCGGTTCTCGTCTACGTCGCCGGGTTTATTTTAGTAAGAACATTCTAGAAACGAGAGTGCGAGAACAGAGGACAACAGCAACAGAACACGACACACAGTTCAGTTCAGGTCGAAACCAGCCTAGTCAACAGTGTGGACGACGAATACAGGGGGGGGCTGTGCGTTGACGGGCGTACAGTGCTGTTCACCAGAGGTTAGGACGGTGTTTTGTCGTGGCGAAGAGGCCGTCGGTAGCCATAGTGAGTCCCGGGCAAAAACAAAATCTAGACAACCGTTAAAGTTTAACCCACTTGGTCAGTGTCTATTAGCGCTTAGGCTAGTGTGGAAAGATACTTAGTGTTGACCGGGTTTTTAGAGTGCGTGACGATGAACATGGAGGAGTTTTGTAGCACAGTGGAGCGCTGTGAGCAAACACACAGTATAGGAAACTGCGTGTACTTGTGACATTCATGTTAGTTGGATGAGAGCAGGTCTTGTTAAGGTGTGTGTGTGTGCGTGTGTGTGGTTGTGTGTGTGTGTGTGGTGTGTGAGCAAGCAACAGAGTAACCAATGTATGGAGAAAACTAACAAGGAAAAAAATAATGGTACCAACCGTAATTAATCGTGTGTCACAGAGATATTTCCCTCCCTCCCTCTCCCTCTCTCTCTGTCTCTCTCTCTGTCTTTCGCCCTCAACCGGGCCACTTCTCACTGCTTTGTCTAATGACATTGGACCTCGCCCTCCTTCATTTTATCTCCCCCTTCCCTCACCCCTGCATCTGCATCTCTCTCTTATGCATTAACTCTCTCTCTCTCTCTCTCTCTCTCTCTCTCTCTCTCTCTCTCTCTCTCTCTCTCTCTCTCTCTCTCTCTCTCTCTCTCTCCTCTCTCTCTCTCTCTCTCTCTCTCTCTCTCCCCTCCTGTGCCACAAGACTTTATTCAATAATATTCCTCACATCTCTCTCTCTCTCTCTCTCTCTCTCTCTCTCTCTCTCTCTCTCTCTCTCTCTCTCTCTCTCTCTCTCTCTCTCTCTCTCTCTCTCTCTCTCTCTCTCCCCTCCTGTGCCACAAGACTTCATTCAATAATATTCCTCACATCTCTCTCTCTCTCTCTCTCTCTCTCTCTCTCTCTCTCTCTCTCTCCCCTCCTGTGCCACAAGACTTTATTCAATAATATTCCTCACATCTCTCTCTCTCTCTCTCTCTCTCTCTCTCTCTCTCTCTCTCTCTCTCTCTCTCTCTCCCTCCCTCCTCCTGTGCCACAAGACTTTATTCAATAATATTCCTCACATCTCTCTCTCTCTCTCTCTCTCTCTCTCTCTCTCTCTCTCTCTCTCTCTCTCTCTCTCTCTCTCTCTCTCTCTCTCTCTCTCTCTCTCTCTCTCTCTCTCTCTCTCTCTCTCTCTCTCTCTCCCCCCTCCTGTGCCACAAGACTTTATTCAATAATATTCCTCACATATTTTCCAACTACCTTTATTGGCATGGAAGAAACACACTGAAACCACAAAGCATTCACAAAAAAACATATAAAGGAGAGTCCGGAGTGAACTGATCACGACTAACGGGACAAACCCAAGGTTGAGATGCACAGGGGGTGGAGAACCGCTTGATGGGCGAGTCGAACAACAACACATGGGTTAGTTTATCTGACAAAACCTTAACAGTTGTCTCAACCGCTCTCAGACATTTATCGCCTCTCTCTCTCCCTCTCTCCCTCTCTCCCTCTCTCTCTCTCTCTCTCCCTCTCTCCCTCTCCCTCCCTCTCTCCCTCCACCCACTCCATTCACGTTTTCTTGTGCTGCTGTCATCTCTCTCTCCCTGTGTCTGTTTATCAGACTGTTGCTGTCTCTTTGTCACATACTCTTTATCACACTCGCACTTATTTTTCACACAGACGCACACACACACATGCAGTGAATGAAAGCCATGTTATTATTTTCCCTGGTTCTCACACAACCATCATCTCTCTTTCTCTCTCTAACTCTCTCTCTCAGTGTCTTGCTCCCTCTCCCTCCCAGTGAGCAGCAGTCACCAGTAACATATGGAAATAATCAGTGATGACTCACACACTCTCTCTCTCCTTCTCTCTCTCCCTCTCCCTCTCTCTCCTTGCAGACAAATTCTCTTAGCGACAACCAAAACACTTCTAACAATGTGTCTGTCTGTTTGTCTGTCCGAGAGTGGGAGGGCCTGCTTCGATGTTCATACGATGCTGTCTCTCTGTCTGTCTCTCCATATGTCTCCCTCTTTCCTTCTCCCTCTTTCTCTCTGAGAGAGAGAGAGAGAGAGAGAGAGAGAGAGAGAGAGAGAGAGAGAGAGAGAGAGAGAGAGAGAGAGAGAGAGAGAGAGAGAGAGAGAGAGAGAGAGAGAGAGAGAGAGAGAGAGAGAGAGAGAGGCTGTGAGTGGAAAATGAGGAATTTGTGAGCGCATTCATATATAAACTGGGGAGAATGACCCTCAGAGTTTATGTCAACAATGCCCCATGTGTGTGTCTGTTGGTGTGTAAGTGTGATGGTGTGTGTGCGTGGGTGTTATTTGATGGCAAGTGTGTGTGTGTGTGTGTGTGTGTGTGTGTGTGTGTGTGTGTGTGTGTGTGTGTGTGTGTGAGAACATTCTTAATGTATGGAATCTTTGTGACAGAGGTCCTTGTGGTCAAAGGCATTGGGTTTTGCGTGTGTGTGTGTGTGTGTGTGTGTGTGTGTGTGTGTGTGTGTCTTTGTTTATCTATATCTACCTGTGTATGCCTGTTTTGACCTTGAATACCACTTTCCCTTTTAAAGGAGTGTAGCGACCTCTCCAACCTGCCCAGCCCCGCCGTCGTGCTGCATCACGTGAGCCAGCAGGGCCACAGGGCCACATCGCCGCTGTTTGATTGGTTCCCTGACGCTGCAGTTTGATTGATGCACTCCGATCTGCTGCTGATTAGGCAGATGTACGTTCTAATCACTTCCATTTCAGAAGGCTCGGAGCGCACGCAGACACGACCCGGTGGTCTGGCTGGGGTAGAAAAAAAAAAAACAGAGCTAAACAAGCTCATTTGTTCTGTTCTAGAACGTTTCGAGCCCACACAGGCAAGCTCATGTCTTCTAGAACGAGCAGAACCAAACCAGGTATGCTAGGGTCTTGTGTTGTAGAATGTTCAGAGCCCATCCAATTGTTCTTAGACATAAATTTTTTGTTTGGTTGTTTTGCCTTCTTTCTTTTTTCTGTAAAGCACTTTGTAGCTCTAGAAAAGCGATGTAAATAATGATTATTATTATTATTATTATTCTCCATTCTCTCCATCCCACATTGTAGATGTTGTGGAAGTTTTTCTAGGATGTTTGGTTCTAGAAGTTCTGCCACTCTGTTGTGTTCTAGAAGTTTTGTTGGTGTGTTGCGTTATTAATTGTTTGCCCATGCGTTGTGTAATGTAAGTTTTGCCAGTTTGTTGTGTTCTTAGAATGTGTCCCGACGTGTTCTGTTCTAGAGTGTTTTCCAGCGTGCTGTCGACTCACGCAGGCGTGCTGCTGCAGTTTGTACAGCAGGTGTTTGGCGGGGACGAAGTAGTCCAGCAGGTAGCGGAGGCTGTCATGCTGGTAGGTGGACTCCAGCACCGAGAACACCTGGAGGGGGAGACACGCCGTCAGTGAGCATGCAACACAATGGCAGTCTTGGAGGAGACATCTTGCTAATGTAGATAGCTATAGCCTTCCAAGCAGTGGGCCCGGGTTTGAGTCCTCTCCTAGCCTCTCGTCCCCCACCTGCTTCTAAATTACAGGTCTACAAATGTTATGCATGCCTCTGCCACACGACTCAATTATTTTTATAATATTTCGCAATATTTCTCAATCCTAGGTCGTTGCCCGAATAAATTATCCCAATGGTTGCACACGGAAAGTGCATCCATCTATTGGGAATGGAACCCTTAACCCTAGCAGTGCTAATGCCTTGCTCTACACACTGAGCTACACGTGACAACTTGACCACTTGAGAACTAGAGGAGATTATAAGTGTGTGTGTGTGTGTGTGTGTGTTTGGTGGTACCTGCGAGAGAAGAGGAGGGGCGGTGCTCTCGAAGGGGGGGTAGAGAGAGGAGAGCGCCCCCTGGACACAGTCCTCCACCGCCTCTGATCCCTGAGAGAGAGAGAGAGAGAGAGAGTGTTAATACATTACTGAACACTGGCTGACCTCGGCAATGTCTGTGTTTTTGTTGGCAGACAGTGTGTCTCCATTAAACACACACGCATACACTTTATGTGGTACACACACACACACACACACACACACACACACACACACACACACACTCACACACACACACACACACACACACACAAATATAAAAAAGAAACCTATGTGCACACACAAATTAACTCACAAGTGGACATAAAATCATACACAAAGATAAGAAATAAACATGTTGAAACCTTTTAACCTCCAAACACAATCACCAACACACACACGGACAAACACACACACACGGACAAACACACACACATGGACAAAGACACACACACACACACACACACACACACACACACACACACACACACACACACACACACACACACACACACACACACACACACACACACACACACACACACACACACACACACACACACACACGTCTTCCTGTCATATGGTCTGGGGAGTGTTAAACAGAGTGCCAGGGGCCTCTTTAACAGTAGGGGTCCCCACAGAACAAAGACCCCCAACACTGAAAAGAGTCAACCCTGTCATGTCACCGACACTTACTACTTCCAGCCACGTGCACACAAACGCCCCACACACACACATTACCTCCATATTACATACGTATTACATACACAAAAACAACTACACACACTAATAGACACACACACATAAATAAGCTATAAATAAACTTTAAAATATATATATTCACAAACACTACAATGTCGCGTTTGAACCAGGAAGTCTTGAAATCCACCTGTACCGTAGAAAAACACACAATCTGATAAGGCTACTCACTAAGATAGAGTAGCTTTTAAGGAACGTTTTTAGCGCTTACAAAAACAGACCCTGACCTTCACCAAGGAGACATGGCTCTGAATTGAACTTCAGCACTGTTTAAGAGTGTGTGTGTGTGTGTGTGTGTGTGTGTGTGTGTGTGTGTGTGTGTGTGTGTGTGTGTGTGTGTGTGTGTGTGTGTGTGTGTGTGTGTGTGTGGAGGGAAGATGGTTAGCAGACGATGCTATCACTAGCGCTGGAACTCCCCTTTAGATTCTCAGAGATATACAGCCCAAGAGAGGGCTGAGTCAGGAGAACCAACAGGACCACACACACACACACACACACACACACACACACACACACACACACACACACACACACACACACACACACACACACACACACACACACACACACACACACACACACACACACACACACACCTAAAGCTGCCCACACAGACAGAAAAAAAGACACATACACATACTGAATTTAAACATAAGTGCAAACACACGCACGCACACACACTAAATAATTGGATAGAAACATAAACAAAAACATTCGCACAAATACACACCCACACACACACAGACATCCACTCAAAGAAAAGCACTTGATAGAAACATATACACAAACATGCAAAGAAATATACACACACACACAAACACACTATTGCATCCTGCCAGCGGTGTGCGGACTGACAAAGCGGAGCATGCAACACTGTTTATATTTCTACTGGGTTGTCGTCATAGTAACCCGCAATGGTTTTCTCTCCCCAATGCTTTTTTCTTTCCCAAAGTCGTCCCAGGCTCAACATTTCCTCTACAAACTCCCATGAGCCTTTAGTGGCCTGTACTGGATTTCTCAAGCTCGGAGCACCATCTGAACTGTTGCTTTTATCGCTGTCTGTGTATTTTGTTTGTGTTTGTTTGTGTGGGGCTTCGTTTTCGGTTGTTTACTCTTCATACTCTGGTTCACCTCAACAAGTCACCTGACAACAATTACAGCAGCTATTGGCTCGCCAACAGATGTTCTGGGCGACCAACTGCAAAAAATAAAAACCCCCAAAAGGAAAAAAATGGAAGGAAAACAGTGGAAGAAATATAAAGAGTTAGGGAGAAAGTGAGAGATATAGAAGGGGAGACACAGGGAGAGAGGAGAGAGAAAGGGAGGGAGGAAGGGAGGAAGAGGGGGGCAGCAATAGAAGCAAGAGAAGGAGAGTAGAAGAGAGAGAGAGGGAGGTGAAGGAGGAAGTGAGTGGTCTCGGGTCTCGTGGGCGGGAAACTGGGAGCCCAGTGTTTCAGAGTTTCAGTGTTTCAGTGTCTCAGTAAGGGACCACTGACGTAATTTCAACGAGCAGTCAAAAGACAGGCTTTGGTTTCTTCGATTCATATCAATATAAATCTTTATTCTTGTCGAATACATATTAGATCAAATATAATGGTTCTTTAACCAATCTCTGACAATGTGGAAAGGTCCAAAACAAAAGAATGGAAAGGGTGCAACCATTGAGGAATGTTTAAAAAAAACAAAAAAACAATGAAAAACAATATGGTGGAAAGATATTAAAAAAAGAATAATCCCAATTTCCAACGGAAGGATTTTGCAACGGAAGGTTGGATTTAAAGTAGGAAGGAAAGAGTAGTCATCGCCGAACTGAACCAAAACACACCGGCCACCTAGAGACGTATGGGGCCGTGACTCAACCTTACCTGGCCCGGGTCCGCCTGTCCGCCATTTTAAAATTTAACAACGTCTCTGAAGGATACACATTTGAACTAATTTAGAAAAAGAAGAAGAGAAACAACACATATCCACTCTACATGGACGACAAGCTTGACAGTTTGGGGAGACAAACACAAACAACTCGGAGCAGGTACACAATAGGGGTAAAGCAACTTTGAAAACATGATTGGGGCGTACCCCTTACTGACTGTTTATCAGTTAAGTTTAGAGTGTTTCAGTTAAGAATTCTAACCTACCAACCCCTGAAAAGAAAAAAACGTTTAGTTATTTTATTCGCAACAGTTTGACTGTAACCAGCTGTTTGATGCTACGCCACAATCACATCTCTTTTTGATTTAAAAGCCTACAAACATTTTATTTTTGTGTTTTTATTTCCAACTGCTTCCAATTGAGAGCGACTGTTATCCACCCTGTTGTTGGCGTCAAGCGTGGGATAGTGTCGGATTCAGCTGCCTCATTTTCCAGCGTAGCAGCAGATTTGTGCGCTTGGCAGACGCATCTAAACTCCAGCGCACAGCACGCTAGGAGCTAGCATGAACGGAGACTGCTACGCCAAAAACCAGACCCTCACTTCTGCTGAGGATCTAGTCTACCGGTCACGACACTCCACAAGTCCAAGAAGACCAATGCCACTTAACACAAACAAATAGGAGCAGAAAGGTGACTTTTGTTCACTAACCGCCAATATTTGGCTTATAGTGTACATTAGTGTAATAGTGTATATTCAATTAAGGAGATTAATTTAAAGTTGAACATTCAAGTGTGCCATGAATGTCTTCTGCCTTCCTTGACACTAGTGTTTGTAGAGAAAAACTAAATCAATAAATCAATAAATGCAAACGCTAAATACACGTTTAAAGTGTATTTAGCCCCTGCTCCTGAGAGGTAGGCCTACTGAGGGCCAGTAAACCGGCGTGTGATGGGGAGAGCGGGGTAGGGTCAGAGGTAATAACAGGGGGGTTTAAAACAGCCATCTGGCCCCCTGGCAGCAACATATTGAGCCCTTGTAAAGCATAACAACCATGGGGGGTTTGGTGAAGGGGGTGGAATACACCGCCAAACCAAAGGGGTGGGCCTGTTTTAGCTCTGAACGTCTCCCAGTGTAATCCAAGGAGTTGACGCTTGAGTCGGACTCAAGTGCGTCCGACGCACGTCATGTCCCAGCACGGCCAGTAGGGAACTTGTTTGACGTTGGACTCAATTGTCAGTGGATGCTGACCTCACCTGAGTCCACTTAAGCCTTTTGGCTAATTGACAACATCAGCATGCTAGCTATTATTTCCTGGTGCTATTTCATAGTTTAAACAGAGAAATAGCACTGGTTAAAAGGCATAAGCTAATCAATTGGTTAATATATTAATATTTTGGTGGTATTCTATTGGTTAATAGCAGGGCAGCATTAGCATACTAGCAGTCCTGTCCTGGTGCTATTCGATTAGGTAATACAGAGGAATAGTATTAGCATGCTACCTGTCCTGTCTTATCTATCTCTATTCAATTGGTTAATACAGAGGAAATGACATCGGCCTGCTCGTGTTCCTGTCCTGTCTGGGGGCTATTCTATAGTTGCAGGATGCCATCAGAGAGACATTACAAGATTCTAGAACCTAGCAATCCCCTTGAGTCTAAATTCCACAGTCGTCTCACACCTCTTTAGGAACAAAGGACACTGATTTGACATGGAGTAAGTTAATTACCATTCTGAAACCAGGTTACTCGTGTGATGTAGTTAATGAGCAAGCAAAGTAAGTGAATGAGTTGGTTAGTATTTCCGCTGCGAAGACACAATTAAGGCCTGTGGTATGCTACCAATAGAAGATGGTGTTGTGGGATGTGCGTGTGCGTGTGTGTGTGTGTGTGTGTGTGTGTGTGTGTGTGTGTGTGTGTGTGTGCGTGTGTCGGACAGGATCAGAGTCCCTCTTCCTTCAAGCTTCCTGTATTTCCCTCGTATTGTTTGTGAAAGGAACAGAGAGAAGTGAAACAGGGCGAGAAAGATTGGGATGAATGCAGAGAGAGGTCAGTAAGAAGTGAGAATGTCTGTGGTCAATGTGTGTGTGTGTGTGTGTGTGTGTGTGTGTGTGTGTGTGTGTGTGTGTGTGTGTGTGTGTGTGTGTGTGTGTGTGTGTGTGTGTGTGTGTGTGTGTGTGTGTGTGATCTATTGCAGCACAAATACATGGTTAACTTCATCCATCTGTAATATATCTCCTGTTGATTCAACTACAATTAAGTCAATGAGGGAGAGACAGCGAGAGAGAGAGAAAGAGAGGAAAAACCTCTGAAATAGGAGGCAGACAAAGACACAGCATAAAGGAATAAACATTAGCGGTAGAGAGACACTGAGATATAGAGAAAGAGAGCGACAGAAAGGGGAGAGAGGGAGAGACAGAATGAGATAGAGGGAGAGACAGAAGGAGATGATAGCGGGAGAGACAGAAAAGGGAGAGAGGATTGAGAACAGTACAAAGGAGAGAGAAAAGATGGGAAAAGAAACAGAGATATAGAGAGGAACAGAAGTAGTGCAGTAAAAGAGAGGGAAAGAGAGAGGGAGAAAGAGAGGGAGAAATAGAGAAGGAGAGACGGAGAGAGACAGAAGGAGTGAGGGAGAGACAGAAGGAAAAGAGAAAGAGAGGGAGAGACAGAAGGAGAGAGGGAGAGACAGAAGGAGAGAGGGAGAGACAGATGGAGAGAGGGAGAGCCAGAAGGGGAGAGGGAGACAGAAGGAGAGAGGAAGAGAAAGAGAGGGAGAGCCAGAAGGAGAGTGGGAGAGCCAGAAGGAGAGAGGGAGAGCCAGAAGGAGAGAGGGGCGAATGACCGGTGGGAGATCGATGGGAAAGGGGAGCAGTGGCAGCCATGATAGAAACCAGATGTAAACTCAGAGAACAAGGGACAGAGAGAGAGAGAGAGAGAGAGAGAGAGAGAGAGAGAGAGAGAGAGAGAGAGAGAGAGAGAGAGAGAGAGAGAGAGAGAGAGACATTAAGGCAAGTGAGATAGATAAGAGAATGAACTTGAGACATTAAGGCAAGTGAGATAGATAAGAGAATGAACTGGTAAAATGACATATAGTCTTGAGAGACAGAGAAAGAGAGAGAGAGAGAGAATGCTGTCGAAATCATGGAAAGTGTGTCAGGTGAGCGAGTGATAGAAGAGAGGAAGAGAAGGAAAGGGGATGGATAGAGTGGACCCAAAATAAATGGGCGTTTGGTGACGAGTGAGGGATGGGGTACGACGGTGACGATGTGACCCCGTTTGGGAACCACAGTGCCTAAGACAGTGGGCCAAACATCAGGCCAAACATTGCAAAAGACGGGTACACTAACGTTGTGCAGTATACTTCTGTCATTGTACGACAGCAAACTGTTTTCTCCTGGACTGTCAAATGTTTTGAGACGCATTTGTGCGAGTCCACGATCGACTTGTTGACATGGCGATAAACTATTTGGACGGCGGTTTCATGGTTCGCTTATTTAGCCTAAAGTCATACCATAATATGACAGTATTCAGTCAGTCCCTCGGTTGACCCAGCCACAGCAAGACACACATATTTCTGTCAATCTCGGAGGAGAATTTGCTAAAAATTCTGAGCCACCTTAAAACACTGGGCCACCTTAAAGGTCTAGTGTTTAGAATATAAAAGCAACCAGTAGTGAGGTTGAAGATTGCAACCAACCGAATGAAACCCTTCCCCCTCACCTATCGACGGCGGTGGCCTGTACCGGCCTGTGTAAGGTGCCGGTAGGTATTTCCGTTTCTGGAAAAAAGCTACTTTTGCTTTTTGAACAATTATGCATCTTTGTAGTCCTCCATAGTCACAATAGTATTGTACATACACACGTCGTACGGCATGGTGGAGGTATCAGCCTGTTCATGTTTCTCAACACACAGTCCTCCTACACAGTCCTCCTAGACTCATAGACCTGTAATTACAGCCATCTGTTCTGGGTATTGATCATGCAGCTCGATAGCAGTCAGCGCTACAAGTCAATGTTTACTTGCACTGCGGTTCCTGAATAAAGGTTGCTTTTGATAACATGACGTCTGCAGTTGTATCACAGTTTTGTTTTGCATACTAACTCTCTCCATAACAGTGCGAGTCTACTTGTAGTTATCGGGAAACAACCTCCAAAACGGAGGTCTCCTAAACATGGATGCATTAAAGAATGCCCGACCCCTTAACATAATCCCCCTCATCCACAAACTGCCATTTGATACACTATTTTAGATTCTGATTAAACAGTGTGTGAAACTCCATTATAGATTCACCTCAGAACCCATGATATTTTGGTGAAAGAATCATGTTGGTGTTCACTGGATTTATGAGGCTTGTCCAAGGCTTCTCTGACCAGTATATAGAACGCCAGAGGGTTTGTGGATGTGTGGAGCTCCATCTCTGCAGTTGTGATTTTAATGTCTGTGTCTGAGCGAGGGTTCAGCTTATAGGACCCTTATATTTAACTCCCTGGTGTGCCCTACCCAACGACAGTACAAAAAAATTGAATCACAAATGGGTCGTAGCAATGGGGATAACAAGCCCGCCTCCTCCCTACAACTCTTGGTTAGCCCAAAAATGTTATTTTTTTAAACGCAATCAATCTAGATCAGTTGGTCTGTCCTGGGCTAATGTCGAAACATGGTAGGGCAAGATGGCGGCCTCTGTTGAAAGGACCCGCCACCATGTAGATTCAAAGGGCTCACTCTGAGGTAATGAAAACATGGGGATTTTTATTTTCATGGGATCCTACACTAATTAAAACTAAAACTATTAAAAATGTTTCTACCACATCGGTTTCACTCGAGGCCCCTACATTCTACACAGTGTACCTTTTAAAGCCACACTTCTCAAATCGGTGTAAATCCATGAATGGAAGAGTCAAATTTGGACCAGAAGAGATGTTGCAGTTAAACGGTCACTATGGTAACCATCTGGATATCGGTGGACTGTCAGTTTGTAGAGCTTGTGAGTTTATCAATAACTGACAAGATTAGATCTAGGAAAGAGATTATATGATCTAGGAAAGAATGTGTGTGTGTGTGTGTGTGTGTGTGTGTGTGTGTGTGTTCTACTGTTGTTTTCCATTCAGCCTCTCTCTCTTTTCACTCAAACGTTCCAATTTGGATAGAAACGAATACGCAGAAACGAATCTGCGTATGTTCTGCCTCCTCTGGAGTATCTGCCATCCCTTGTTCTCGCATTCTCTCTCCCTCTCCCTCTCTCTCTCTCTATGTGGAAAATGCAGCATCACTAGTACAACCGCTGTTGCTCCTGTACCAGACTCACTAAATAAAAAGTACCCAAGTGTACCCCCTACTTTCTCCCACTCAGTAGCCCCCACTCTTTGACACAATCTCTCCCTCTTCCTCGGTACCCCCCCCCCCCTCTCTCTCCATTCCCATCCTACAGCCCGCTCCACCCTATCCCATATAAAAAAGGGGGAACCCCTAAACGGGCTGAAATATATGACACGTTTTCATTTACGCAAGCCTTTAATTGCATCAGTGTTTTAGACATGTTTGTTAGTCCTTCTGGTTTTAGTGGGTGACCTGTCTGAGTTGTTCCGTTTCGGTTAAGTTTGAAAGGCCGTTGATGAGAAAAAGATAAAGTCTAAGTCCACTCGTTAGTTGTTGGGCTATAACTCTACTTACACTGAAATGCGATGGTTTAGCGTCGATTTGAAGCCTATACTGCGAGAAATGTCAAGCAACGCAAACGGACAGTGTGACTGGATCTGCAGATCTGATGCAGCCTTAAATGTCTTTTTCCGGTCGATTTTTAACTGAGAAACAATTGCACTGAATGCAGAGTGGTTGTCTTAATCTTCAATACATTAATAAACCTTTAATGTGAAACCGAACACACAAAAACAGTGCAGGCACAATTCGCCAATGTCCCCATTTACTGTCCAGATGTGTTTGTGTGCGTGTGTCCGTGTATGTCCGTGTGTGTCCGTGTGTGTCCGTGTGTGTGTGTGTGTGTGTGTGTGTGTGTGTGTGTGTGTGTGTGTGTGTGTGTGTGTGTGTGTGTGTGTGTGTGCGCGTGTCCAGACGTGCGGATCTCACAAAGGAAACTCACCATGAGTCCGGTGGGGAGCTGCTACATGTTACTCTCCACTGATCGAGTCCTTTCCTCTTGACATTCCGCACGACTAACTCTATTCCTCGGCGAGGAGGTAGACCACGGGTTGTGCGTCTTCAACGTCCCCAAAAAAGAGTACTGACACTGGGGAAAGCAAGATGAGAAGCGGGCTAAATCCTCGGTTGCTTGCAGTCTGCCTTGTGCTCTGGACACTCGCCGCTTTTTTCCAGACCACCAGCTACAAACTTTTTCTTTTCCCTCCCTCTTTCACCCTCCCTCCCCCTCAATCTCACTCTCTTCCCCCCCCCCCTCCCTCTCCCGATCCTCACCTAACAAGCACGCCAGTCTCTCCTCTCCGCCACAAAATAAGAGGCTGAACCGTTTCATTTTCTCGTTTAGTAAAACGCGTGAATAGACCATGTCACCGCAGCCTTTAATGCAAGAAAAGTTTTAATTGGTCCTACGTTGTTTTGGGCGATGCCACAATCTCACGACCCACTTCTGAGACACTGGAGTTTATACCAATGCGGTTGACTTTAATGCATTTGATGTATTATGTGGTTCTCCTTGTTTAAATAGTATAATGCAATATTAATATTGTGCTGTAGAATACAGTTACTATACGTTACTACAGTGGCGGTCGCCCTCTCAAAAACATTTGCGTTGCTAATTCACTTGTAATTGTAATTCAATTACATTGTAATTGTGCTGGAAAGTCGTAGTGGGGTTTTGCACGATGACACCAGCAAGCGGTTTATGGATATAAATCAGTTCATAATGACACATGTGGTATGAATATTAGAATTTATATTTGTTGCTCAGAAATCGTAGGCTTTGGTTTGGAAGAACATGTTCCATAAGTGGTTCCTTCATTTTGACACATTCATTCAAGCGTTTAGTGACCATCAATGACTCTAATCTGCATATGACTGTTTACAAACGAGAACGTATGCTGTCCTATCCTGGACCTCCCGTTAGAGTACCGACGGCTCGCTGGTTCAGTGGATATTGGCGCCCTCTGTCGGCCGCGGGCCACTGGTACAGCTCATTACGTTCACCGATTGTGGATTAAATGGGAAACTCCAAAACGGAAAAAAAGGAAGTTTGTCGAAAAGGTTAACGTCAAAGTTGAAACGCTCACTCTGTAAGGATTAGCACTAATGTGAAATAGACAATCGACCCAATGTAACAGAACCTAAACATCCTACCATACTGTTTATTCATCATATTACATCTACATTTTCCCTAAGCCAATCCTGACTCTCATTGCTCGGTGAGGGTTCGTACAAAATGTGAGGCCAGTACAGCACCAATTTTACAAACAGATGGGATGTTTATTAGCTTGTTTAAGCCATTTCAAAACACACCCAAACCATCAAAAATGGGAGTATCCAACACAGATGTGTGTTGGCCAAATAAGCCTAACAGTTGGTACGGTCCACTGGACAGGCTCAGTCCAGTAGGCATATCAATATATATATATCCTATCATGTATCTAGGTAAAACCCTCCCGTATGTGACGTCACTTCATGGTCCATTTCGGTAATTGTTATCCAACGTCTGACTCAAACTTTGTCCTGATTGGAGACTAACTTCCTTTCTGCTGGAGTCCCGGAGCTCTGGCGTCTGTTCTGGTTGGTGTGCTTACGTAACACCTGACCCTTCCAGGTTTCCGTGGCGACGTGAGTCACACCACCTCCGAGGAATCCCTGCAGTACTTGTGTTTGTCGTCCAGAGCCGTCAGTCGCTCCATGGCGGTCGCGTCCAGCGAGAAGTCAAACAGCGCCATGTTCTCCTGGATCCTGGTAGGGTTGGAAGACTTGGGCAGCACCGGGACCCCCTGCTGCACGGCCCATCGTAGCAACACCTGGGGGGGTTACCGCCATGCGTACATAAGTATTGTGTCTTCACTGTATGATCTCAAACTATCAAGACTCCAGGTTTTGCGTACTCACTGACATATAGTCTTTGTATGGCTTCACTGTTGGCAGCCAATCCTTTTATCAAGAAACCTTATCCTGCAGTAAGGGGGGCATGTGTCTGTGTGTCTACCTGTGCAGGTGTGTGTGCGTGTGTCTTTACCTGTGCAGGTGTGCGCTCACAGCCTTTTGCCACCTCCATAACAACAGGGTGTTTGACCAGCTCTCCTTTCCCCAAGGAGGAGTAGGCCTGGAAACACACACCCTGCTCCTCACACACCCGCCTGAGGTCCGTCTGGCACAGACGGGGATGGAACTCTGTCTGCACACACACACACACACACACACACACACACACACACACACACACACACACACACACACACACACACACACACACACACACACACACACACACACACACACACACACACACACACACACATTGGAGCCCCATTTTGAAACTATTATGGCCTTCAAGACTTTTTGAGGGCCAGGAAGCTAAATGCTACTTAGCTGTAGCATGCTATTGTAATCATGCGTGTGCTGCAAGCCATCGTCAATATTAGCAAAGTCCTTCATTTACCCCCACTTGTAGAGCAGTAACATTTACGTTCATTAATAATATGTCAATGTATAATATGTCGATGGTCAGGTATAATAGGAGATCATCAGGGTGGTCAATCCCCCATGTCAGCTAACCTGTAGACCACCTTGGTCAAGATGCCCCCTACCCCCTTCTGCACTTCACTCAGGAGTACAAATCCCAGCTAAACGACCAACGACCACACGGTAAATATTGTCTTTAGATCAACGCGCACTGTTTCCCCCCTCAGGTGTGACAGCGCGTCGGCCTGTCGTACCTGCAGCAGGGCCGGGGGGGTCCTGCAGCTCTGCAGCAGCGTCTTCATGTGCGCCGGCGTGTAGTTGGACACCCCGATGGCCCGCAGCTTGCCCTGCGCGTGCAGCTCCTCCAGCGCCACCCAGCTCCCAGCGCGGTTACCTGCACAGGTGAGAGTCCCCACCCGCTCCACTGAGTGACTCCAGGGCTAAGATCAGCAGGGGGGGGGGGGGCTACAGCCAGGGGGCTTGACTCCCAGTGGGAAGGTCACAGGTTCAGACCTCAACGTCCGCACGTCACCTGTGGGCAGCCTTGAGCTACATGCCCTCTGACCCCCACCGCCTCCTTAATGACCTGAATGGACTGTAGGGCCCTTTAGATGTCGGCTGAACGACTAGGGTATCTGCAGGTTTCAGCAAGTCAAATTTAAGACTTTTTAAGACCTTTTTAATACCACCTTGAATGAAATTTAAGACCTAAAACACGCGATGGTGGGGGTTGGCAACAGACGCGAGCCAACTTCGGAAACTGACGTCTTCCAGCCAACTGTCCTTGAATTTGCACCTACCCATTGTCGCAGACTAGCTAGCAAGCACGCAGATAATCGTTTAAATATGCAGCTAGAAAGAAAGAAGCCTCTTCACATGTCCTTCCTGAAAAGTCACACAAGAAAAATAAATAAATAAATAGTGCTGCCCCGACAAATTTAAGACCTTGAGTTACAGTATTTAAGACCAGCATATGACATTTGTAACTAATATAAGAATTATTAAGGCCTTAAATTTAGAAACATGAATTTAAGACTTTAAGACTTTTTAAGGATGCGCAGACACCCTGGACTTAACACTCAAATAAACCTCAGTTGAGTTAAGACTGTAAGAGAGGGTGGGATTCAGAGTAGAAAAGAAAGAAGCACATTCCCATTTGTAGCCTTTGCTTGCATTATTTGGGATTAAGTGTTCTGTGAAAATGTTGCCTGTGAATCACATGGAAAAAGTCTGCAGTTGGAACTAGAATGGCTTTAGTTTTGCACACGTTTTGATTTCCTTCAACAACGAGAAAAGGTGTCAAAAATATCTACAAAAAAAGATGATATACACTGTACAATCATGTATTAATTATACATTTGGAAGCACATTCAAAGTGTTTTTCTTCCACTATCAAGTCTTTCTATTTGTACATCCCTCCCCATCCTGTTCACCTTGGTTACAGGGGTCGCCCACAGCCAAATCCCGGGTCCCGGGCCAGTGGATCAGGTAGAGGTCGATGTAGTCCATGCCCAGCTCCGACACACTGTGGAGGGCTGCCTCCATGGCCCTCTCTCCCTGGTCCTTGGGTCCTAGCTTGCTATGGAATTTAAGGGAATCCAGAATACATCGACAAAGCCCAACACTTTATATTTCTTATGCTTTTGCTGTTAAACTCTCCTCACCTCCCTATCCCTCTTTCTGTAAACAAATATGTATGGTTTATAAATGTTTAGTTATTCGTTTTGTTGATATTTGATGCTCTTGTATCTTGTTGTGTCTTTTGAGTTTATGAATGAACTATTATCATTGTATTCTTTTTATAAATAGCGTAATATAAATATGAAGTCGGTCTCCCTACCTAGTGATGAAGATTTCCTCTCTAGATAGCCCGTGCTTGGGCAGCAGTTCCCGTAGAGCTCGGCCGAGCTCCGCTTCGTTGCCGTAAACAGCCGCCGTGTCCAAGGCCCGGTACCCGGCTTGCAGAGCAGCGTCGACGGCTATGTAGACCTCTCCGCTTTCACACAAATTGTATGTCCCGAAGCCGACCAGGGGCATCGAAACCCCGGTGTTTAGAACCACAGAGGAGGTGGACGACATCTCAATGGATTGTGGGTTGCTTATTCTTCGTTGGATTAGACCTATAGAATTATATAGACGTATTAAATAAATTGTTCAACAAATTGGGATACTCAACTGTCGTAATTCAAACTTTTTAATTATTAATTGATGAATAAATGTCACAAACCATGTGGGATGCAGTCTTCAAGGTGTTTAGCCCGTGCAGTAATCAACGGTACAGTTTTAAAATGTTCAATGTAAGATTCGTTGGCTAAATATCTGATGATGGTATGAAAAGAAACATGATCATCCCCCCCCACGTGGGTAGGCTGAGTAGTCAGTCACGTGATATTGTCCAACAGCTGTCCTCATCAGACCTGCCCTCAGCGATCCGAAGGCTTGCTGGTTAAGTCGAGTTTGTCGCCCTCTGTTGGCAGCGGAGACCTGGTATAGCTCATGACGTTCACTGATTGCGGATTCAAGGGGAAACTCTTCAGCAAAAAACGGCGGTTCGGTTCTGGGAATTATTATGAACGAATTTATGTTTAATATGTTTCTTAAAAACATAGCCAACATATTACATACTTTCTTCCTTATAATAACTCGTATTTAATTAATTTATCCGGATAAATGAGTACTGAAATGATATTTAGCGAGAAAACGAGCCTAATATTGACTATACTGTCCTTACTTCCAGGGAGTATATACTTATGGTGCGTTCACATCACTGGAAGCACCTTTTCATCTCTCCTTGACCCGATGACGTGTTCCACAAAGGTTAAGGAAAGAAGGCATAAAGGTTAGGAGGTTTGACTATTCGTAGAGGCCCTTGGTCCATGCGTTTAACCCTTGGTCCACAACACCTTTTTCTTCGACTATTGGACCTATTAAAAGGTTAAACGTCGGGGCAGACACGCCCACTCTGAGTTTACCGGTACACACGACACGCCCCCTTATGCACTGCAGCGAAGCTGTTGGAAAATATCACGTGACTACGTAGCAGTCAGCTGACCCACGTGGAAGCGATGATGTTTCTAGTGGCGTGTAATTGTTTTAGACCATAATCAGATATTTAGCAAACGAATCTTAAACTCAAGCTTTTAAAACTGCAACGTTGATTACTGCCCGGTGTAAACGACTTGAAGGCTGCATTCCCCAATGGTTTGTGGGATTTATCAATTAATAATTCAAAGTTTACGTACAACAATACAGTTCAATATCACAATTAATTAAACAACTTATTTGATGCTGTATAATTCTATAGGTCTGATCAAACGAAGAAGAAGCAACTCACAAGAAATCGTGATGTCGTCCACCTCCTCTGTGGTTCTAAACACCGGGGTTTCGATGCCCCTGGTCGGCTTCGGGACCTACAAGTTGTGTGGAAGCGAGGAGGTCTACATAGCCGTCGACGCCGCTCTGCAAGCCGGGTATCGGGCCTTCGACACGGCGGCTGTTTACCGCAACGAGGCGGACCTCGGTCGAGCTCTACGGGATCTCCTGCCAAAGCACGGGTTGACCAGAGAGGACATCTTCATCACTAGGTAGGGAGACCGACTTCATATTTATATTACGTTATTTATAATAAGAATAACAATAATTTGAGGAATATAAAGAATTCAATGTTAATAGTTCATTTATAAACACTCAAGAGTAGACACAATAAAATACAAGAGCATAGAACAATTACAAATGACAGAACTAATAACTAAACATTTATAACGTACTGATTTGTTTACAGAAAGAGGGATAGGGAGAAGCGGAGGGTTTAACAGTAAAAGCATCCAAAAATATAAAGTGTTGGGCTTTGTCAATGTATTCTCGAATCCCTTCACATCCACAGCAAGCTAGGACCCAAGGACCAGGGAGGGAGGGCCATGGAGGCAGCCCTCCACAGTGTGTCGGAACTGGGCATGGACTACATCGACCTCTACCTGATCCACTGGCCCGGGACCCAGGGTGTGGCCGTGGGCGACCCCTGTAACCAAGGTGAACAGGATGGGGAGGGATTTACAAATGGAGACTCATTTGTGGAAATGAAACCTTTGAATGTGCTTCCAAATATATAACCAACATACGGTTCAAGTATGTATAGTGTATATAATCTCTCTATGTAGATTTCAAATGTATCGTTTTATATTTTTGACACCTATGACACCAAAAGATGTGATTCACCGGCATCATTTTCACCGAACCCAAAATAATCCAAACAAAAGAAAACCACTGGGAATGTGCTTCTTTCTTTTCTTCTCTGAATCCCACCCTCTCTTACAGTCTTAACTCAACTGAGGTTTATTTGAGTGTTAAGTCGTTCAGCAGACGTCTAAAGGGCCCTACAGTCCACTCAGAGGTCATTAAGGAGGCGGTGGGGGTCAGAGGGCATCTCGCTCAAGGCTGCCCACAGGTGACGTGCGGACGTTGAGGTCTGAACCTGTGACCTTCCCACTGGGAGTCAAGCCCCCTGGCTGTAGCCCCCCCCCCCTGCTGATCTTAGCCCTGGAGTCACTCAGTGGAGCGGGTGGGGACTCTCACCTGTGCAGGTAACCGCGCTGGGAGCTGGGTGGCGCTGGAGGAGCTGCACGCGCAGGGCAAGCTGCGGGCCATCGGGGTGTCCAACTACACGCCGGCGCACATGAAGACGCTGCTGCAGAGCTGCAGGACCCCCCCGGCCCTGCTGCAGGTACGACAGACCGACGCGCTGTCACACCTGAGGGGGGAAACAGTGCGCGTTGATCTAAAGACAATATTTACCGTGTGGTCGTTAGGCGTTTAGCTGGGATTTGTCCTCCTGAGTGAAGTGCAGAAGGGGGTAGGGGGCATCTTGACCAAGGTGGTCTACAGGTTAGGCTGCAGACATGGGGGATTGAACAAAGAACCTTTTGGCAGTTTGGATCACTATGAACATTACACTATACTCGCCCAGACATATAACACATTTACATATTAGTTATGAACATAAATGTTACTGCTCTACAAGTGGGGGTAAATGCAGGACTGTGCTAATATTGACGATGGCTTGCAGCACACACAAGATTACAATAGCATGCTACAGCTATGGAGCATGTAGCTTTCTTGAGATAAGTCTTGAGGGCCTTAATTGATTCACAATGTGGGTTCAATATTTAAAAGTGTTGTGTGTTTGTGTGTGTGTGTGAAGGTTGAGTTCCATCCCCGTCTGTGTCAGACGGAGCTGAGGCGGGCGTGTGAGGAGCAGGGTGTGTGTTTCCAGGCATACTCCTCCCTGGGGAAAGGAGAGCTGGTCAAACACCCCGTCGTTATGGAGGTGGCAAAGGGCTGCGAGCGCACACCTGCACAGGTACAGACACACACACACACCTGCACAGGTACACAAACTGTGGCATCCCCGGTCGTCGGCAGCTGCGATTCCCGAAACAAGCGCTCAGGCAGGGTTGCGGTGCAGCGGTGTTAATGCGTGCAGCTCACAATAGAAAGGGGAAATCATGCATCAACATAAGTTTCTTCCACACTGGGGCAAAAAGGGTGAGGGGTCTCCGGGTCCGGTCCGTCGGTGAGGTCGGCGTGGCTACCGCTCCCGGCTTCTCCCGCTCAGTCCGCGACTGTCTCCCACTCTGCTCCCTCCCGCCGCGAGCCACATGGCTGAGAGAGCCCCGAGTGAGTGGAGGAGCAGGCTATTTAAGCCCTGCTTCTCCACCTGTTCCTCAGGTGCTCTGCACCTCCTTAATTGGCAACGGCCGGGTTGCCACAACACTCTCTTGCCCTGCTCAGGTGTGCACATGCACGCACGCGAACACCTGACTGCAGGATAAGGCTTCTTGATTAAAAGGATTGGCTGCCAACAGTGAAGCCATACAAAGACCTCACAGTGAATATGCAGAACCTGGAGTCTTGATAGTTTGAGATCATACAGTGAAGACACACAAGACACTTATGTACACATGGCGGTAACCCCCCCCCCCCCCCCAGGTGTTGCTACGATGGGCCGTGCAGCAGGGGGTCCCGGTGCTGCCCAAGTCTTCCAACCCTACCAGGATCCAGGAGAACATGGCGCTGTTTGACTTCTCTCTGGACACGGACACCGTGGAGCGTCTGACGGCTCTGGACGACGGACACAAGTACTGCTGGGATCCCTCGGAGGTGGCGTGATTCACGTCGCCACGGAGACCAAGAAGGGTCAGGTGTTACCTACGTAAACAGATCAGAACAGACACCAGAGCACTGCGGCCTCAGCAGAGAGAGGAAGCCAATCAGGACCAAGTTTGAGTAAGACGGCGGAGACGGACAGGTCCGATAGCGTGGCGTCGGATAACAATTACTGCAACGTGGCATGTGGTGATATCACACGCAGGAGTGTCTTAGGGTCAATGTAGATGTAATATGAATAAACAGTATGGTTTTGTTGTTTAAGTTTTGTTACATTGGGTCGTTTGTCTATTTAACATTGGTTCTTAAACTATAATCCTTCTTCTACGAAAGTCTACTACAAACAACTTGTAACACTCCAGAAGAGTTGTTTGGACGTAAATAAGCGAATGACAGTGTTAACTTATTTACTAGTACTATGTTAATTTTTACTTTTAATCTAAGTACGCCTTCATCTATTTACATTTTAGAACTTCTGGAATAAAATTCTTACATTTTTTGCACTGTTATAACACCCACTAGCAAAAGAGGAAACTGAAAATGAGCTTAAAACAAATCATAAAATCCTTTATTGTTTACGACAGAACTACCAGCATCGACACTGGGGTATATCAAATACATTTACAAAAGTCATAGAAAAGATAAAAAATAACCAAAAAAGAAAAATATTAAAGAGCCCCCTTCCCCCAAAACAAAGGCCCCGGATTCAAGTAATACCAAAATTATGGTTGCAAAGCTAGCTAGCAGGTTGTTCAGGGACCCATGTGTGAGTGCCGTGGTGGAACGTAACGCATCGTACATCACTGAACAAGTTTAGTGTGTGTGTGTGTGTGTGTGTGTGTGAGTCAGCCTTAGGAGCTTAAGGTGAGCAGGGTCAAATGTGAAGGCGCTTGACCCGAGTGCGTTGCGCAGAGAGCACAGAAAGCTTTGGGATTCACAGTCGACCTTCCGGTGACTGGCGGTCAGGTAAGGAAAAGGGGCTTCTCCGTTCTGGGCTGGTCTGTTTGTACGTGGCTTACATTGTATCCTCTCTAGCCCTAGCTTCTCTGCAGCTGAAAGACACTTTTTCTTGTTAAAAACACATTGACATCTTAAGCAATTGGTTATGGAAAACCCAACTGCTAGCGAGGGGGGGGGGGGGTTGCGCAACAGCAAGCAACCAAAATCACAGAATAAGTGGGGAGGAAGAGAATAAGACAGCAAATAAATGGAACAATATTTCTCACCATCGTCACCAATAATCACATTTAAGTTAATAACAGTGATATAAAACCTGTACATTTAATCAAGCCACACTTTTAGATGATTCATAGATAGAAAAGGCTTTACTTTCAAAGGTAGTACCCTGAATTTAAATAAAAACGAGCGTCTATAGTGGTCTACATTAACCATTGTAATAGGCTGAATATTGTCACAGAGAGAGAACGTGTGTCTCAGAGCAAATGTAAAACAGTAGTCCAGGTCTTTGTGGTATTACTCGGAAGGCTTTGTGAGAAAAATCTCATTGAAAACAAACCATGTTTAAAGAAAATAACAATTTGTTCTGCATACACTCAGATTTATCATAGTTAATGTTTACTCTGATGAGACTTTGAAAAAGTGGTTCCATTCTGCGAGCTATGGTGCCATTTCATAAAAATTAGACTACACTCAAAATTGGTCTGTCGTTTGTTAAAAATACCAAATCATCCAAATGGTTATGCTTTTATATTCAATACATGTCATACATTTTTTTCATGCAGATCTATTTTAAAAAACCCAACCAGTCGTTGATATTTAAGTACTGTATCAAGACTTTGGGAATTACAAAAACTGGGCAAATGCCGCTTTAGGTCGATACAAAACACAATTTTTAACTGATTTTCACAGGGTTTGAAAACCCCCAACTGCATGACTTTTTTAATGATTTTATTAAAGAGCAGAAACTTGAATAACTTGATCATCCATCGCTCGCACGCCCCTGGCCCTCGACTTCTACCGTAGAAGTGGTTGGACTTGTTTCCCTCTCTCCGAAAATCACATCACAGTTCATTCTCGTCTTCCTCTTTCGATTGTACACTGCCTATTGCTCGTTTGGCAGAATGGGTCAAATATACACCCATGTTAAATCCCTGCCTTCTATAACAATATCAACATCCTATGTACACGATATTTCTTTATTTGTTTTATAGCGACTCAAGTCTTTCTTTGTGTGGTTGCCGGAGGCATTGGCGAGACAGATCTGCGGCGGTGGTTGCTTGTGCTTCTATGCCTGCCAGTCGTCCGATAAACTCTTAACCCTGAAGTAGTATTAGTGCCGTAGGAAAAGAAATCACAAGTTAAGCCCGAGTAGTGATTGTCCTTGTCGAGATTGTTTGTTTTTTAAACTAAACTAGAGAGATAAAAGGCGTTTTATGATAGTCTTATCTATATATATCTATATCTATATATCTATATCTATATATCTATATATATATCTATATATATATCTATATATATATATATTTTTTTTTTTTGCAAAACACATTGAGATTGTGTTGCCAATAAAACTAGGAAACTTTAAGAGACACCACTTTGGTCATAAAATCTCCTTTCAACTGATTGCAGTTAGAATGTTAAGGGGGTATACGTTCTACTTAAAAGGAAAGATATAATATAGCTACAGTGGATGCCTATTTGGGTATTTTTTAAATTAAGGGGGATTATGGTCAGCCAGTTTTTCATTGTATATTCCTAAAATGTATCTCAGCCACAGTTGATACAAACCCCTTTATGTAGCTTGCTAATAACAGCCGATTTAACAGTTTGCGGGAAGGATTGACAAAAACATGATGATGGATGCTAAATTCTACATCAGTGATGTAGTTAGTAAACTAGTATCGAGTCCTGACAACGCAGACAGAAACAAGGAAACGTCTCTCGAACTTGTATGTTCTGGACGGCCAACCTACTCTACTGTTTCACCCCCACCAAAAAAATACACCAAATTATTTCCATTTCTAAAAACATCGGTGCAGATTCCGTTTTTTTGACTCCCATCGGACCTCTTCCTCGCCCCCCCCTCCCCCCCACCCAATAGAAAAAAAAGAAAAATCTCCATCCAACCATCCATGTAACCCCCCCCCCCCCAGCTCTCGCCCCCCCCCCCCCCCCCGCCTCCCCCTACTCGGTGCGGTTACTCTGGTTCTCCGGGTGGAGGGCGCTGTTCTCCACCTCCGTCTCCTGGTGGCTGAAGAGGTTGCTCCACCAGCTGCGGGAGAGCCACATCTGTCCGGCCGACCCTGCGCTCTTCACCTTCCGCATCTCCTGCAGGGTGGGTTGTGGGGCGGGTGAACACCGGTACACGTCAACACAACGCTCGTTTCCTTTACGTTCATGCATGCTATTTGCTGGAGGCTCCCCAATCCCCAGAGTCCACAGTCTAATTGGAAGGCATTCCTCTGGTAAGATATCCAACCCCTACCCCCTTCAAGACCTGCATCTGAGTGAATTGACTGTAAGAGGCTTTGGATTGAAGGTCAGGCCTGGTGGACGAATTTATAGAAACCATATTATTAGGGAAGGTGCATCTGGGTAGTGAGTGTATGTAGTGGCTTGAGTGTTCCATGGCCCTATCCTCCTTCTGTCCAACCATCCCTCCCTTCCTCACTCAATCCATTCCTCCCCCATGATCCTCCCCGCCATCGTCCTATCCCTCTTTCCGGCCAGCTACCATCGCCCTCCCTGCATCCATCCTCCCCTTCCCTCCTGCGTCTTCTCACCCCTTTGTCCAGCCAGCTGTCGAACTCGTCGCTCATCCTCCGGAGCTGCCGGCCGTACTTCTTGGCCGCCCAGAGGGCTGCCGGAGCGGACTGCGAGCGACTCCGGAACGGGGTGCCGTCCCCGGACCCCACGTCCTCCCCTTCCCCGGCCCGGAACTCCTGGTCCACGTAGGACACATGGGACTCTGAGTTCCCCCGAGTACGACCGCCCCCTAAGAGGACTAGCAAAGGGGGGGGAGAGAGAGAGCGAGAGAGAGAGAGAGAGAGAGAGAGAGAGAGAGAGAGAGAGAGAGAGAGAGAGAGGGAGAGGGAGAGAGAATGCCATGTTACCTTCAAGACAACGTTCCTCAAACCGACTTTAGAGAGAGACAATACAAATGTCAGAAGGATGAAACATATTCAACATATCATTCTCAGTCTTTAAGGACGAGGATGAAGCCAGCAACAAAAGAAGGTTGAAGGAAATGGAGCAATCCAGAACTTGAGAACTGTATTAAATCGACCAACTTAGAATTCTCCATTCATGGAGTCTTTACCTGGGGGTCTCATGGCAGGGTGCCAGTTGGGTACCTGAAGTGGAAATTCTCGCCCCTCTAACTCATCAGAGGTCTCGGATTCGTCGTCTGATATGGAAAACGATGCGGCCATCGTGACATCTGAAAACAAATGTATACCTTAGGAGGGGTATCAATAACAAGATCTCTACCTTCAAAACAAGTCACCCCTTTTCCGATCCACACACATACACACAGAGCCTGGAATCCACCTGCCTTTATGCATTATATCCCCTCAATCCAATAACAAATTAATCCAGACAAAGTCGCAGGGGTCAACTTAATTGTTGAATCCGGGTGAGAAAGGTCAAAAAGCAACACGAGAGGAACACGCGAGGAATGGTTCAAATACGCCAGGAGACAACTCAGAACAAACCCGAGACTACCGTAAACACGATGTAGGTGCGCTATCTCCTCCGGTCCGCCGGTACAAAGGTGGGACAACCGGCGAGATAACCGGTTTGTGATGAGATAGATGACTTAGATCGGATCCCTTCACACACCCGCCCTTTCGTAGGGATCCCGTTCGTTTAGCGAAGCCGAAAAGGGTGTGTTGTGTTGTTGTTGACTAAAGGGAGGACAAAGAAGTCCACCCGGGGAGGGTGCTGCTGTTGCGGGGTAGTTTAAAGGACACGGTAGTCCAATGTAAAATTATTTCACTCACCCGCAGTCTTTATTGTGCTTTCCCTGTCCCCAAAAGTGGCAACGTTGGGGTCGGAGTTGACCGTGGTTGTTGTTTTTGTGGTGTCTTCAGTCGTCTTGTTTTTCGCACGGTTCCCTCACCGTACAGTGGACAACAGTCTGTCGACCAATCGCGACGCCTTCCGCTCCCCGACGCGTCGACGTCACTGTTGCGAGCGAGGAAAGCGATTCGGCGTCGTAATACCTGTGGTTCAGCGCCGTGACATTTGTCGCTGCGCTGCACTACAGGTATTACGACGCCGAATCAGGAATTGCGACACCGCTAAAAGCTATCCTACCCAAAAGAAGAAGTCACACACACACACACACACACACACACACACACACACACACACACACACACACACACACACACACACACACACACACACACACACACACACACACACACACACAGTATTAATAATGCATTACTTCATCCTAAAGACTGTTACGATTTAAGCATTTTGGATCATACAATATATATTAGAAAAGATAATCATAATAGATTCGATTAGGTGATATTGCTGGAGTGTACATCCCAACCGTCACAAATATATCGTACTTGAATATCAGGCCGTGCCACCCTATACTAAAAATAGAGAGCTAAAATATCAAGGATATAACACACCTTGTGTGAGAATCGACTCTTTTGTGATGCCAATTTGAGTTCACTGCTTCTATGGAGGCTACAGGAATCTATTCAGATTATGGGTATTTGGTAACTGAATATAGTGTTAATTCGTTGAAGCCACTTTAATGTGTGCAATTGTTTACTCTGCGTTAAAATGCCTTGAGTTAAATAATGACACGGCGAAAAGAAGACGAGGCATTATAAATTGTCCGTTGATTCTTCAATACGACCACCAGGTGGCGCCATTGCTCTTCTATAACTTGCCTTCTACGCCACATGTAAAGAACAACAGACAAAAATAAATAAGTAATGATGTATTTATTTTTCATTATTTTATGTAATAAAAGTTATTTGAACTGAAACCAAGATAAACACGTATTAATACTCTATGACATCAAATCTGAGCTTATAAGGCCAAAGCCTATAGTGCCCAAAACGACTCTATTGATTTTTATAATTGCTATTTAGTAATTTACTCGACACGGATGCGTCGTAAGCGACCTACAGTTAATACAGGTACGTATTATCAAGGAACAGGTAGGGTGGCATCTTGCATAAGGATGCCTGCGGACATTGGGGATCGAACCAAGAACCTTTGGGCTGGGAGTCGAACAACCTTACCCCTTCACAGCCAGTCTATTAAAGCCCATGTGGTACAGTCTAGGCTTGTAATCATATAGTGAAGTACTACTATGAGGAATATTGGACGATAGAAAATAGGATAATGACCAGACATCATGGGTTTGCTCTGGACCTTCTCCTGCCTACTTAAGTAGATGGTCTCTGAGCTCTCCACCTCCATCATCATAAAAACAGCCTCTCCACTTATTTTCTCTCTACCTCTCCTACTCTCTCTCTCGCTCTTCACTACTATCTCTCTCCCTCTCCCTCTCCTACTCTCTCTCTCTCGCTCTTCACTACTATCTCTCTCTCTCTCTCCCTCTCCTACTCTCTCTCTCGCTCTTCACTACTATCTCTCTCTCTCTCTCCCTCTCCTACTCTCTCTCTCGCTCTTCACTACTATCTCTCTCTCCCTCTCCTACTCTCTCTCTTGCTCATCACTACTATCCCTCTCTCTCTCCCTCTCCTACTCTCTCCCTCTCACTCTTCACTACTATCTCTCTCTCTCTCTCTCCCTCTCCTACTCTCTCCCTCTCACTCTTCACTACTATCTCTCTCTCTTGCGGAGGAGGAGAAGGAGCTGGTCTAAACTAACCTTGAACCGACCCTGCAGCGATGGTCATGGAGTCAGACTGAGGAGCTCAACACTGCCTCATACCTAGTGGTCAGATCAGCCGACGCCTTACCCCAATGGACTTACAGTAAATTCAGCTACATGTAATTAAAGGTCCCACGACATTCCACCAGGTGTGGTGTGATTAGCCAAAATCTGTCTGTTTTGACATCACAGGTGGGCGTGTCCACCTAGATATTTGCAGAATCGATCAGTCTACAAGCCTACCCAGTGGACTGTAGCCAAGGTTGCTCATCTATCCGTCAAACATCTAGGTGGACACGCTGTGGCAACCCGCTACCCAAATGAGCCGGGTTCCACGGACAAACGACACTTTGGTGTGCTGGATAAGCCATTGCAGGCATTTATTAACAATCCACTTCAATCAAAACAACGAAGGAGTCGCGGTCGCGGTCTCTAGGGCCTCCGTGGGCCTCTAGGCTCTCTCCTTGCCACGAGCCCTTCCTTCCTGCTCCCGACCCGTGCTGTGCTGTGCTGTGCCTCCTTTTAAAATGGCCCCCGTGCTTTCGGCCAGGTGTCCCCCAATCACCCTGATTGGGGTGCCGAAAGGGCTGCTCTCTCTCGCCGGCTGGTGGGTGGGGGTGGTACACCCCGTCCTCTACGGTACCCCGGGCCCGTCCAGGCCGGGGACCACGTGGCGGGATGCCACACTCCTCCACCCTTTGACCAAGCCCCAGGTAGCCGAGGGACCCGCCCAGGATGGTGTCTCGCCGGGGCCGGGTGTCTCCTGCGGCGCCGGCTGCGTCCCTCGCGTCGGCTGCGTCGTCTCCGGCCGCGTCGTCTCCGGCCGCGTCGTCTCCGGCAGCGTCGTCTCCGGCAGCGTCGTCTCCGGCAGCGTCGTCTCCCGCCGCTTCGTCTCCCGCCGCTTCGTCTCCCGCCGCTTCGTCTCCCGCCGCTTCGTCTCCCGCTGCGCCGGCGGCAGCTGCCTCTCCTGCCGCGGCGGCGACCGCATCTCTCCTGCCCCGGGACTCTAGTACCGGGTCCCACCACCGGCGGAAAGTCGGACAGTCCCTCCCGATTACCACAGGGACCGGTAGGTGGGGGACAATCCCCGCCCGGATCGTAAACACACCGTGTGTGGTGCGGACAACCACGTGACACGTGGGGTAGGTCCGGGTGTCCCCGTGGACGCAGGTCACCTCCATCGGCTCCCCTGCCTTCCCACCCGCCAGGTCGGGGCGAAGGAGGGTAACCGCACTGCCGGTGTCCAGGAGGGCCTGCGTGTCCTGGTTCATCACCCGCACCGGGATGGTCGGACTACCAGAGGTTCCCTGCGCCCAGCAGGTCGCCAGCATACAGGGCCGACCCGTCCCCACGTCCGCGCCGGCCAGCGGCGCAGCCCCGTCCCGTCCTCGCACTGCGGCCTTCTCTCCCGCTGCGGCGGCGGCGTCCCTCGCGGCGGCGGCGGCGTCCCTCGCGGCGGCGGCGGCGTCCCTCGCGGCGGCGGCGGCGTCCCTCGCGGCGGCGGCGGCGTCCCTCGCGGCGGCGGCGGCGTCCCTCGCGGCGGCGGCGGCGTCTCTTGCGGCGGCAGCAGCGTCTCTTGCGGGGGGTCGTAGTGGGATCTTCGTGCCTGCATTCTCCACCATGTGTGGCAACCCGCTACCCAAATGAGCCGGGTTCCACGGACAAACGACACTTTGGTGTGCTGGATAAGCCATTGCAGGCATTTATTAACAATCCACTTCAATCAAAACAACGAAGGAGTCGCGGTCGCGGTCTCTAGGGCCTCCGTGGGCCTCTAGGCTCTCTCCTTGCCACGAGCCCTTCCTTCCTGCTCCCGACCCGTGCTGTGCTGTGCTGTGCCTCCTTTTAAAATGGCCCCCGTGCTTTCGGCCAGGTGTCCCCCAATCACCCTGATTGGGGTGCCGAAAGGGCTGCTCTCTCTCGCCGGCTGGTGGGTGGGGGTGGTACACCCCGTCCTCTACGGTACCCCGGGCCCGTCCAGGCCGGGGACCACGTGGCGGGATGCCACAACGCCCACCTGTGATATTCACAACGGCTTGTAACGGCTAATCACACCACATCAGGTGGCATGTCATGGGACCTTTAAAGACCAATTCATGGAAGAATCGTTTTTTTCAAGGTGATCATTTCAGTGTAAACACTCTGGATTCATAGCATCTCTGGTCACTAGCCGCTTAGCAACTCTGGTCACTAGCAGCTTAGCATCTCTGGTCGCTAGCTGCCTAGCATCTCTGGTCACTAGCCGCTTAGCATCTCTGGTCGCTAGCCGCTTAGCATCTCGATCACTAGCAGCTTAGCATCTGTGGTCACTAGCAGTTTAGCATCTCTGGTCGCTAGCCGCTTAGCATCTCTGGTCGCTTGCCACTTAGCATCTCTGGTCGCTAGCAGCTTAGCATGGCCCTGTACAGCAGGCTACCAAAGTTGAGCACCAGCACAGGTACCAAACGCACGTGCGGTTTGGCTTGTGCCCCCGCGATTGCAAGCGCGGCTCGGTTCTTGCGCTTCACCGTCTGATGACTGCTGAACTCTAGCATTTATTCTATTCCTGAGCCGCGTACAAAGTTATAGCCTGCTGTAAGGGCTACAAACGTTGATTTGTCAAACTCCTGTTCGGGGCAGCCAGTACGACATGTACAGTACGCACGCGACACGGCCGCCCGCCGCAACGAGGAGTCATCCCAAAGAGCCGTACAATTAGTGTGTATTTTTACCAGCGTGCCCGCCCTGCCCTGGCCAGCCCCGGCCCCCCCGTGTCTCCGCCCCTGCATCTGGGGGCTATTTTAGGAAGTGGAGGAGGAGGAGGAGGAGGAGGAGGGGGAAAAGGAGGAAGAGGAGGAGGCGTGCATGCTCTCCCACACTGTCTCCCAACTGCCACTTTGTGTGTGTGTGTGTATGTGTGTGTGTGTGTGTGTTTGTGTTTTTGCGTGTGTTGGTGCTTACAGCGAAAGAGAGAGAGAGAGAGTGCGAGATGGATAGGGAGAGAGAGCTATGTTTGTCTGTGTATCTAATGTACTGTTTTGAGAACATTGCAGCAGCACTATTTTACATTAAAGTCGAAGTGTTCCTTCCCCTCATTACAGGACACTGCCATGCGTGTGTCACTGTTGTTCCTCTCTCTCTCTCTCTCTCTCTCTCTCTTGCCCCGTCATTCTCTATCCCTTCCTCTCTTTATCCCGTCGTCTCCCTATGGCCCCGTCCTCTTTCTTCCTCCCTCGACATCTTTCTCTCCGTCCCTTATTTTCCTCCCCTTTTTGCTGACTATGGATGGGTGGAAAAGGGAGGAGGAGAAGAGGAAGAACATTATGAAGACATCACATTTCAGCCATTAAAACAAGAGGAAGCAGAAAACAAATAGAGCGGGAAGAGAGAGGGACAGAAGCCAGGGGATGACGCTCACCAAGTAGGGATCATGGGAGAGAGAGGGGGGGGAGAGAGAACGGGATGCAAGGAGAAGCAAGGGAGAGGGATATGGAGTGAGAGGAAGGGAAAGAGGCAGGGAGGGAGAGTTGAAGGGAGGGGGGGAGAAAGAGAGAAAGGGAGGGAGGGACAGTTGGAGGGAGGGGGAGAGAAAGAGAGGGAGAGGGAGAGAATGAGGGATGGAGGAAGGGATGGGAGTGGGGGAAGGAGAAGGCCATAAGAGTGATAAAATGGAAGGGAGGCAAGGAAAGAGAACGAGAGTGAGGTAGGAGGAGAGGGAAGAAGGAGTGAAAGAGAGAGAGGGATGGAGAGAGAGGGAGGCAGAGAGAGAGAGCGAGGGAGCCGAGGTTGAGATCTAAGGCGAGAGAACGCTATACACACAGCGAGCGGCAGAGTCTAAAGCAGAGACTACGTTACATGGCCGCTGCAGTTTTCCAGTCTCCAGCGTGGAAAGGTCCTCATCCACATTAAGACTGTGCCGGCTGGCTGGAGGCCTCTCATCAGCCTGTCTAAATACATACACTCATGCCTTCTTGCCTCCTCCCTCTCCCCCCTCTCTCTCCCCCCCCCCCCCCCCTCTCCTTTTATGTGCGCAGGGCCACTCCCCGGCTGTGCCAGGCTGGGCGGGGCCCGCGGCCTCCCTGATTACAGCTGCGGCCGTGTTTTTGCCCAACCCCGTCCCAAGACCAACTCCATGGCCACCGCAGGGTCCGAGGGAACACCCTCGAACACCGCCTTCAAAGTTTTCCATGAAGGCACGCACACGCACGCGCGCATGCACGTTCGCAGGCAAACGCACGCACGGAGCTCCCCCAGCTGTTCAAACAGCCCTAAATATAGTGCATTCTCTATCAAACATGTTCTATCTTACTCTCTCTTCTATCTTTCTCTTACACGCACACACACACACTCAAACACGCACACACACACACACCCAACACACACACAAAAACGCACATCAAACACACGCTCAGGCACGCACACAAACACATGGACACAAACTCACTAACTCACTTACTCACTCACTCACTCACGCACACAAACAAACACGCACACACACATACGCACACACACACACACACACACACACACACACACACACACACACACACACACAGGTTACAATTACAGCAGGTTACACACCCCTGCCCTGCCCATTCCATCCCCTCTAATATTGCAGTGTGGTCAGTGGGTTTATTTTCATGTGGTGTGTGTGGTGTGTGTGTGTGTGTGTGTGTGTGTGTGTGTGTGCGTATTTGTGTGTAAGAGAAAGACACAGAACGTCTGGTTCCTGTGCACTAGGTGTATCTGTTTCCTCATCTGTGTGTGTGGTCTGCAGATGCCCATGCATGTTGTCCACATTTAAACGTCAGGGCGTTCACTAGCGAGTGCTTATAATTATGAAATATCTAATGACAGACACAGAGAGCCTGCAGTCTCCCAGCCATAGGATGACTTTATGACTTAACATTGTTTCTCTGAGAAAACACACTTCGGAATTCATTTTGGAAACGGCCATGGAAGCCAGAATCCCGATACAAATCGAGTTAGACGGCTTTTGGAACGAGGCGGGCATTAGACATGTCTCTCCTCCCGGCTCTCCTCTTCTTCTCTCCGTTTTAAGCCTAAATCTATGTTGGGGCTAGGATATCTCTCACATGGAGGCCGACAGGGAGACGGTGGACAGTAGAGAATAAACCCAGCGCCTTTCAGTTGCGAGTGAAACTCCCTAGCCACGGCTCTGCCCTGCACCCCTTACCTTCGTGTTTTTCACACCGATTTTCCATCTTTCCTCCCCTCCTTTCTTTCTTCTTTCTCTTCTATCATTGGATTTCTCTCTCTCTCTCACACACACACACACACACACACACACACACACACACACACACACACACACACACACACACACACACACACGCACACACGCACACACGCACACACGCACACACGCACACACGCACACACGCACACACGCACACCTCCCCCCTGTTGTAAAAACCGTCTTGTCTGATCTTTGTTTGTTCCTGCTAGGAATCCATTGTCTCTCTGCCACCATATCTCCCTCTCCCTCCATTCTTCCCTAGCCCAGATTCTCTCGTCTCTCCACACCTCCTCACTTCCACCATTCATCATCGTTCTTATTCCTCCCTTAATCTCGCTCCATGACTCCAGGCCTGGACTTTTACTTTTTCCTACATCTCCACTACCCCCCCCACCCCCACCCCAACCGTCTGTATCAGTTTACTCCTCCTTTCCTTTCATCCACCTCTTCTATTTATTAATTTTCAAGATTGGTTTATTATCTCTCTCCCCCCTCGCCTCCTAATCCCCCGTTCCCCGGAGTCTCCCTCTCTCTCCCTCGCCTTTCTGGGTTGCTTGCTGAACTAGTTTACGTTGCTGCCGGTTAGCCAGTTAGCTGGAGGCGTCCGGAGCCCTTGTTTAGTCGATGCTTCCATGTCGTGGAGGCTTAGCCACTAGATTCACACAAAATGCCTGGAACTGGGGCAGGTCAGGGCCTATTCAATGCCGTTTTTAGCTAGACCATAGCTAAGAAGAAGCCTTGATTCGGCCACCATACGCTAGCCGCTAGCTAACCGTTCCATAAGAGGATGTCCTCATTCTGCCATCATACGCTAGCTGCTAGCTAACCCTTCCATGAAGAAGAAGTCTTCATACGGCCATAGTACGTTAGCTGCTAGAAATTCTTGAGCTAGAAACTGACAGGCGAAGGTTCCTGCAAAAATGGCAATGGAAAAATAATAATAATTATTTTTTCGAAAAGAAATGATGGACAAGGCCATCTGCAATCAAAGGAGAAAAACATCAAACATCAAAACAGAGTGTTTGCACTCTCAAAAGAAAAAGGACTTGAGTGGGGTAGACTTGTGAGTTGTTTACCTGGTTCTGTCTCTCTATCGTGCTGGTTAGCCAAATAGAAAGTCTTCGATTGCCCAACGGTGTGT
>NC_082398.1:11150171-11167671 GCF_031168955.1 Gadus macrocephalus | reverse complement strand
TTAAGGACAGTCTTTCCAGTAGCAGCATACCAATTCACACATCGGACAATAAAAGCAATAGCTAAGAGGTAGTAGTACACAGTCGTCATAAAAAACAGTAAAGGCCTATACGAGGGGACTCAGTTGGCGATGGCGAGAATCTTGGGGTGTGTGTGTGTGTGTGTTTGTGTGTGTGTGTGTGTGTGGAGTGGGCGGGGGGGGGGGGGTCCATCGCTGTGAAGGAGAAGATAGCCTAGTTTCGACTCTGCCATTGTCACCCCCCCCCATCCCCCCACCCTCCTCGCCCAACAGTTTTACGCTGCCAAGAAGCTGTGGGCACCAAGATGGTGAGAGAGAGAGAGAGCGAGAGAGAGAGAGGGAGGGAGATAGAGAGAGAGAAAGAGAGAGAGGGTGAGAGAGGAAAGAGGGATGGAGAGAGAGCGATGGAGAGAGATGGACAGAGAGAGACACTGAGAGAGAGACACAGAGAGAGGGAGACATGGAGTGAGAGCGAGAGAGAGAGACAGAGAGAGAACGAGAGAGAGAGAGAGAGAGAGAGAGAGAAAGAGATGGCGATGGAGAGCGAGAAGGAGAGAGAGATGGAACGAGAGATAGACAGACGGACACATATTGTGCAGCCAGGACACTCGAATAAATGTGCGGAACTCAAGACCCACAACACAACACAGGCGGTAAATCAAACCTACACCCACATATCCCCCCGCCAGAGCCCCGAAACACAGAGGCTTAGCGCTGTCGCCTTAACCTCATCGTCAGGGAGGGACGTTGAACACAACCGAATAATACATATAAAGTTAGCCTTTTGATTTCTTTCTCGAACCGCTGCAAGGCTTTTTGAGGCCCCCGGGAGCACTGTGCTGTCGCTGCGCTAGCTTAACGCTAGCCTTTCCCGCTAATTAGAAAACTGCGTAGCCTATTAAAATATATTGTTTTGTGTAAATGCGTGCGTGTGCGTGCGTGAGAGGGAATGTGTGCGCGTGTATGTCTACTATTATCCGTGTTCATGCTCTACATCCGCTCATTAGTTTGTATGAAATAGTTGTCCTGATAATGAAGCCGATCATTAAAATGGAAGGACAAATGCACTTTGTTGTTTCCCTGTGCATTGCTTACATCACGGCTCTCAGTGGAAGGATAGAGGGTGAGGGTTCACCGAGACCTCTAACCGACCCTAACTGGTAGAGCGCCACATTTACATTGCCAGGGTTAAGGGTTTCGAATTCCAGCAGGGACGGCGGGCTCAGGGTAAAAACACCTGTTATCCTCATCCATCTTGTTAGCGTTGCCTTAAAGGCTTCCGTTGTTAGGCCGTTGTGGCGTTGCTAGCGCTCTCCGCAGCTTTGCTATGGTTCAGGCATCCGTTGTAGTGCTGGCAAACCCAGCTAATGCGCTCATCGCCATAGAAACTAGGTTATAAAAAAAAAAGACATGGTGATGTTTTCTCTTGAAGATTTCTCTGCGGTTTGTGTATGGCAGTACAGTAGGGAGAAATAGACCACACACACACACACACACACACACACACACACACACACACACACACACACACACACACACACACACACACGTGCACACACACGTGTGCACACACACACAGTCACACACACACACACACACACACACACACACACACAGTCACACTCACACACACACACACACAGACACACACACACACACACACACACACACACACACACACTCACACACAGACACACACATGGACGTATGCACAGTGGGGGATGGGGTAAGCGGGAATCCAGAAGGCTTTGATGCTGAGCACAGAGGATGACTAGAAGCAGAGTTGGAAGAAGGAAGAACCACAGTAATGGAGGATGGACGTATCCCATGCACTGGGCCACTGAAACAGCTAATAACCAGTCACAGATGGACACTTTGCTCAACTCCCTTTCACAATGTGCAGCTTCAGTTGAGATGTCATGACGACCTCTGAAATAAATGTTTGATTTGATTTGATTGATTTGATTTGATTTGATTTGATTGTCCAAAATGGGACTTGGATGTCAACCTGAAAATGTACTCACTGTAAGTCGCTTCGGATAAGAATTGCTGCTCAATGCCCTAAAATGTACATTCAGGGCCTGAATGTAATGTAAATGTCAATTTGGTTATTCATTCATTGGTTATTTGTGAAGTACAAATGCTAAATATGCTGCTAGGGGCTGATTCAGACCAAATCAGATGAGCGGCGAAATCCACTCAACCACAGTTCAACCCTTCATTTGGATGGGGGGGCGGGGGAGTGAGTTTGAGCTGTTGCAGTGGGGGCCGTGGGGGGTGCCCCAAAAACAGTTGTCGGCCTGCGGCGAAAAGTTGAAACAGAATCGACTTTCGGTAACGCAACCCGAAGTCATGCTGCGCTGGCCAATTCCGTAAGCCGGTGATCAGAGCGGACGACGCCCACAGGAAGAAGAACCATCTACACACCATGTAACGTTAGCATTGTAGCATTCTGCTGTTTGCCAAGCAGCGTGAAGGTGGAAGAGAAAGTGATGGCCGCCGTGTTGTCCGTTCCAGAGCTGTACGACCCTAGCCTGGCGTAGTCAGACTCAGGGGCCACTCACACTGGGGCCGCGGCCCCGTGCCCGAGCTCATTTGCATACTAAAGTCTAGAACGTTAGGCTAGTGTGACCACGCCATCCGTATTCCAGCACGGAACGGCCCCTTGGCCACGGCACACTTGGGAGAGGTGTGCCGTGGCCAAAGTACAGATGCTAATGAGATGACACGTGCAGACGCGCGGATACGCAACGTGAGCTGGATGACGTAGTCCTTGCGCGACCCTTCTTTCTTTATAGGTCCATGCCCTTCTTCCCCACAACAATCATTTTAAACAATGGCGGCAAGCGTTCACGAGTGGGTTTACGTTGGTGCGATAGTGAAGTCGCGTGTTTACTTGAAATTTGGGCCGACGACAGCATTCACGTTGTTGTTCTCCATTGTTGTTATGGCGGCGAGGACGCTTGGTGATGACATATTTATCGTAATACGCCGTGATGACGTATGGATGAAGGAGCAATCGTGCCCAGGCCACGGCCTTTGGGAGCAGTGTGACCACGGGCCAGCGGGGGGGAGTGGGGAGGGGGGGAATCGTGCTGAATCTTCCTGCAGCACGGAACAGGCAAACGGACCTACCTTGTGTGAGTGGCCCCTAACACTCAAATGCGTATATGTCTGGGACCTCGCAGTTCAATTTAGATTTCCGGAGGCGTTTAAACAGGTACCCCCAGCCCGGTCTGCCGGCGATTTGAATTCGCCCTGCAGCAGGGGCTAGAGAGGAGCAACACTTTTCTTCCTGTTTCCGATCCGCTTTCACTGGAGCCAATCACCAAGCTGGCTTTTCCCCCTGGCACGTTATTGGCTGGTTTAACACAATGACGACAGGGAGGCATCGGGCTGATTGGTTGAAGGACTATCCAATTGCGTAAAGAGTCATTTGAACTACGCCCGTCGATCACGCCTTTTGTGCTGAAGACAGCAGCTTCCCCTGACCAACGTGCACTCTACGATCGAGCTTTGTCTGGCAATAGCCAGGCAGGCTAGGAGGAGTTACCAACGGACACAGACATAAATGCCTGCGGACGCAATTGGATAGACCTACAACCAATCAGAGCGACGAATCATGTCACGTCTGTTGAAATGTCAAATACATCCTTCTTCTGCATGAATGCTTCCAGTGCCGTTAGTTGTTCATCTTTTGGGGAAAACAAACTGTCAAGGTTGTTTAACTCTGATGCTTGTTCACCTGCGGCAGCCATCTTGTTTGCAAAAGTGGCTTCTCTCCCCGTCATGGTATAAACCCCACCCGTTCTGATTGGATCATCAGGATTTCTGGAGTTCGGAAATCATTTTCAAAAGGAGGGTATCCAGACTATTCTGGCTGAGAAACATGAAACAATGTCCCAGAATTCATCTGGGTCCCAGGCTAGTGCAACCCTGCCTTGAGGAAGGGATTAGAGTTCGCAACAAGATGTCAAACAAATAGGCCAGTGGAGTGACACTCAACCTCTTCGCAGCAGTGAGCGTTTAGCACTACAGCGGCGGATTTGGTCTATATGCTTATGGAGTATGGCTTCAGAAATGCTAATACTTGGTTCAGATAATTATAAAATGATTGCATTGTTGGATGCTTATTTTTAAAACAACAGAATCCTCTCCTGTAACTTATATTTCTTCTATAAATGAAACTATTAAACATTGAATAAAAACGCCATAAGTTCCCTACAATAATCCTGTACAGGTGTATCCATGACCAAAAGTCTAACCAGCAACCAAACTTCAGATTCGAAAATCGCGGCGCAGCCTCCCCCCCCCCCAGCTGTGGTCCAGGGAGGTGGCGACCTTTAGAGTGACTCAGACGCTCTACACACCAGAAGGATTGAATTGAGCTTCCAAGTGACTGCAAGACGACTGCCAGGGAGGGACCATCAAGCATCGGTGTGTCCCCCGGTCAGGGTGCATCGGTGTAACGATGGCCTGTTCTAGCCAATGAGACAGGGAAACAGATACCTGTGGGGACGTCTAGGGGTGAGGCTGTGTGTGGACGAGGGGGATCGAACACGCGGCCTTCAGGCGGGGGGTCGTCTGCATCTGCGGCAGCCATTCCCGACTCCCCCCGTTCAGTGTAGTATTATTTAATTGTGATTATAAAAAATGTAAGAGTGAGGATGATTTTACCGCCAGGTTTTAGGGTTTGTCCTTGAACAAATTTGATTCGAGGATTTGAATTCTAAGTAAGAAGTCGTTGCTGCTTTGACTTTGCCTGTTCTTCTATTTTTAAATACCCTTGAGTGTAGCTTGTATTCATTTGTAAAAGGGTTTTAATGTCCTGTTCACAGGCCGTTTGTAAAATCAATGGCGTAGTTGTTCCGCTCCCCCGTACGGGTGTATTTATCTCCTCACAGACGCTATTTCCAGCATGGGAAGAAATGCATGAAATTGACCAAGAACTAGTGGTGCTCTCGTCCACAGCGTATGTGTGTGGGTGTTAGCCTGTGACTTTGCTCTCTGTGTGTATGTGAACGTGAGGCATTCAGCTAGCGCACGTGTGTCTGTGTGTGTGTGTGTGTGTGTCAGTGTTTGCCTACTCCCCATGAATAACTCAACGGACTCGATTATCTTGGCTGTCTCAAGTAGATGGTTTGTTTTTGTGAGCATGTGTGTGTTGTGTTTTTGTGTGTGTGTGTGTGGATTTGTGTTTGTGTGGGCTTGTGTTTATGTGTATGTAATAGAGTAGGGGAGAGATATGTCTGTAAGTAAGCATTTGATTGCATGGAGTTGTAGTGTGTGTGTGTTTGTGTGCATGCACATGTCTCTCTCTCTCTCTCTCTCTCTCTCTCTCTCTCTCTCTCTCTCTCTCTCTCTCTCTCTCTCTCTCTCTCTCTCTCTCTCTCCTCTCTCTCTCTCTCTCTCTCTCTCTCTCTCTCTCTCTCTCTCTCTAAAGATCTATACCACGCCCTGAGGGTTAGAGAGAGGTTCTGGCGGCCATGCTTCTCCCGAGACAGAGCTCTGATCATCTCTCTCTAAAAGACGGATAAGAAGAACATAAACTCAGTCTTCTCTCAACCTCCATCCCTGACTCTCTTTCCTCTTTCTGTTTCCTTCATTTTTGCGCTTGTAATGTTCTCATTAAGTCACGTCTTGGGACTGTTTTCTCATCTATGGTTTATAACTCTCTCTATATCTTTCTCTCTCTCCCACTCCCTCTCTCTCTCTCTTTCTTGCCTATTCTATTGATTTAAGCAGAAAACAAAAAAAGTGGTAGGAAGTCGAACTGTTGTTTTAGTGAGATCACTTAAGAAACATAAATATATTGGTATAAGTATTGAAAACTTGGACACACTCTTGGCTATGATAATGCTTGCTTTGTCTGAGTAAAGACGGAGAAATTATTAATGAAATTTTACCAATTTCAACAACCTTCGATTATTTTGTTGTTATGAACGGGAAGAACTGTGTGTTTCATGTAGAAGTAGTGTCCTCCTGTGCTCTCCATTTTATCGCCATCGCCTCTCTTCGCCTCCCCCCCCTCCCCCTCCCCCCTCCTCTTCTCTCCTCTCCCTCCTCATCTCTACCCCTCTCCTCTCCTCCCCAGTCCTCCTCTCCCCTCTCATCCTCTCGTTCCGGGTCTCAGACGACCACATCACAACACAATCACACCAGTAGTCAGCACAGTAGCATGAACACACACATACACACATGCAGACATGCATGCACACACAACTACACCTGCAGGCACACGCACGCAGGCACATGCACGAATGCACATGCCACACACACACACACACACACACACACACACACACACACACACACACACACACACACACACACACACACACACACACACACACACACACACACACACACACACACACACACCTGTATGCACATGCCATACACACACAATCTCACATGCGTGTACGCACATGCATGCAGCCCGCACACACACACTCACTCCTGCACGCACATGTATGTACACACATGTTCATGTGCCTGCGTGCATGTGTGTGCGAGCGTGTGTGCATGTGTGTACTTGCATGTGCACGCACACACACGCACATGCACACACGCCCACCACAACAGACTCCTATTTATTCTCTGGTGAGTCAGCAGGTGCTTCCAGTGAATTCAGACACTTCTAGACTGGGGACAGCAGGGATTGAACCCGGTCCCTTTGGGCTGGGAGCCACGAGGCACGTCTCTACCGCGTCGCCGGTTGGCGTGTCGGCGTGTCGTAGCAGCATTTGGACGCCGTCTGTGTTTCGCCCACTCCTTTGATTCATTCATTGTTTATCCTTCTCTGCTCATCTCTCCCCCATCTGCTCAGCCAGACACATTCCAGTCAACACTCTGGGCATCTCCTCCTCTCCTCCTCTCTTCTCCTCCTCTCTTCACCCCATCCTCCCCTCTTACTCCTCCTCTCCCTTTCTCCACCTCTACCTCTCTCTCCCAATTTTCCGTCCTCTCTGCTCGTCTCTTTATGCTGTTTCTTGCTCCTGCTCTTATTTTCTGCTCCTCTCCTCCTTACTCCTCCTCTCCTCCTCTACTCCTTTCTCCTCCTTTCCCATCCCCTCCTCCTCTCAGTCTCCTCTCCTTCTCTCTGCTCCTTTCTCCTCTTCCTTCTCCCTCATCTCTTCTCTACTACTTCTCCCAATCCACCTCCTCCTCTCCTCCACACACGCGCACACACACGCACACACACACACACACACACACACACACACACACACACACACACACACACACACACACACCAAAGCTTGGTCTGCCTCTGTTATCCCAGCGTCTCTCCTTCTAATTCCACAATTCTCTCTCGCTCTCCTCCCTCCCTCCCTCCCTCCCTCCCACTCTCTCTCTCTCTCTCTCCCCCCCCATCTCCGTTTCGCTCTCTCTCTCTCCGTTCGCTCTGCCTGACATTCCGCAGTCGAAAGAAGCGATGCTCGGCGCGAGAGTGTCAATCAACGGGTGACAACAAGACAGCACAGCACGCGCGCCACACTCTTGAGAGATTCTCAACCCCGTCGTGGCCGTTGGGTTCCGGGCGCACCGTGCACTGCGCGTGGACGCACCCGAGAGAGGGGAAAAGGGAGGCTGGAGTGCGCGCGCTCTTCTTGTACCGCTCGCTACTGCTCCTCCCGCCACGGCTTCTTCGGCGGAGAGGAATCGTTTTGTTATCCGTTGAATGAACGGACGGACGGACAGACAGACTGACGAAGGAAGGATGAATCAATGAGACATTCCTCGCGACGCTAGGGTTTTCACGCCGTAGACGCCACACCGAGCCAGTGAAAAGAAAACGACAAAGGTATGTATTCTGTTTTTTGTGTGAATTTCTCCCTCTCTCACGCTGGGGTATGTGCGTTGGGACTGAACGTCGACGCCATGTAGTAAAGTTTAATACGCGCAGGAAGCGCGTACGAGGTGGAGATGGATTTTTATTTCTGCGTAAAAGGAGCGATGTGTGCCATGTGCGGTATCGGGGCAGGAGGAGGGGGTACACGGGGACAGGGTTCACCGGTCAGGCAAGATCTGCTGGATTGGTATGTGTGCGTGTGTGTGTGTGTGTGTGTGTGTGTGTGTGTGTGTGTGTGTGTGTGTGTGTGTGCACCTCGTACGAGGTGATGGCTGCAGCTTAAAGGGACTCCACGGAGAGAGGGTCTGGCCTCACGCACAATATACACACACACACACACACACACACACACACACACACACACACACACACACACACACACACACACACACACACACACACACACACACACACACACACACACACACACACACGGGTCCATCACCACCTCTGTTCACAAAGCGAAATCAACGGGATTCACCCGTAGAGAGCTGGTACCGGTCCGGGTTTCCTTTCCACCGGTTATTCGTCCAAGTTCGCTGAAGTGTGTGGGGATGAGAGGCCGAGAAGGGCCATCCCGTGGGTGACACCCCCCCCCCCCCCCGTGTGGGGTGTTTACCTGGAAGCCTGAGCACTAATTTTACTGAGCACGTTTTTACGAGCGTTGGCCATTGAGGTCGTGGAGCGGCGGCTCTGGACCCATGCAGGCTCGTGGACGCTCGAGATAAGATAAGGGTCAGGTGTGGACCCCGGGTACCCGGGTACGGACACCCCCAGCGTAATGGGATTGGACCCTCGGTCAGCGAGAGAGGAAACGATAGACAAACACTACGAGCCAGCGTGTGCCAACGTCGCGCTGCACACACACACATGCAGGCACGCACGCACGCACACAGGCACGCAGGCACACGCACGCAGGCACGCGCACACGCACGCAGGCACGCGCACACGCAGACACACACACACACACACACACACACACACACACACACACACACACACACACACACACACACACACACACACACACACACACACACACACACACACACACACACACACACACACACACACACACACACACACACCTTTGAACTCGGTCCAGTTTGATTAATGGAAAAACGGTGAACCCGGATTAACGCTGATAGCGATCAGGGAAACAATGATAGGAGAAAAAAAATATCCAGATGCTAGCGAGGTGGACAGAACGAGGATGGGGGAACGGAACACAATGTAACCGGATTAGGGCCCCCTTAAAGTCAGAGATTTTTGTAAATGGATAATATCGTGTGAAACGGTTGAAGAGGTTACGGTGACTGACCGTGTCTGTGTGCGTGTGTGTGTGTGTGTGTGTGTGTGTGTGTGTGTGTGTGCGTGCGTGCGTGTGTGTGCGGTGGGCCGATTTTACAGTTTGGTGATGGCAATGGATTCAGCGCTTCGATCAGTTGAAAGCCACGCGACCCTCGTAATAATATTGACACCCGGTAGACCCGAAGAGCTGAAGAAGAAAAGGGAAAGAATGCATTTAATGAAAAACTATATCCCCGAACCTATTCTTTATAATAACTAGGCTATCTGCTATTTGAGCCCGTGGGCGGTTCTTCTTGGTGCTGCAAAAGGAATAGGATAGCAGGCTAACGCCTCCTACTGAAGGAGAAGAATGAAACCGCAGGGTCACAGTTTATTGAGTCAGCTCCTAACGCACGTGCACAGGCACGCACATGTACACACGTGACGCAGGCACTCACACGTACGCACGCACACACACGCACACACACCTTAAAGTCCCTAAAGTGTCTCATTTCCTCTTCGTGTTATAAAGGTGTTTGAATGTAAAACTCGTTCGGCCAGTTCCTTTCTCTAGTACTGTTTAATTCTCTATTAGACTAACGCTAATCCATTTTTCATTTTGCTACACAGTTTACAACATAATGCATTCGTGAAAACAATTCAGTCCATTCGATACATTGTATGACTCAAGGGATAATCCATAAAATCAAATCCGGGGGTGGGGGGGGGGTGTTGCCTCTATTTCAGGTGTATGATCATTCCTTAACAATGACAAAGAGATTCCTTATCAATGACAAAATGTTTGTTGATCCACAAACATTTTGGGGGGGGGGGGGGGGGGAGGTCACCGGTAACCCCCTACATGAGTCATCTCTCTGAGCTCCCCCCCCCCCCCCCCATGCTGTTGTTTACCAGTCCCCACCGTCCGTCCGTCCGTCCGTCCGTCCGTCCCCCGGCTGCTGCTGTCCTCCGTCCGTCCGCTCAGAGCCACTGGAGCGGCAGACCCAGACCGGCGCCCCTGTCCCGTCCACGTGCCGCCACGTGCTCTCTTGCCCGGCGGTCGCTGTGCCCATGGGTGAGGAGCTGGCTGGGGTCTTGGCCCCGGGCCGCGGGCCGCGGGCCGCCCCAACCAGCCCGCTCGGCGACCGCCCGTTTGGCTGCAGAAGAGGACGTAGCTGACATTTGGAGAATAACCTCATGCATGTATTCATGGCCTCCTGACCCGCACACGAGAAAATCAATATTGACCTTAATCCTGTCACCCCGGTTTACGTTTAATTTAGAGATAGAAGTACATGGTTGGTTTTCTTTCTGTGTGTGTGTGTGTGTGTGTGTGTGTGTGTGTGTGTGTGTGTGTGTGTGTGTGTGTGTGTGTGTGTGTGTGTGTGTGTGTGTGTGTGTGTGTGTGTGTGTGTGTGTGTGTGCGTGTGTGTTTTCGAGTCTTGCGCTAACGTTTGTGTTTCAGTAGATGTGCTTCTCTCCCTTCCTCCTCTATCCATCCCGCTCTCTCCCTCTCTCAACTGCTCTCTCCTCTACCTCCATCTCTCTCCGCCCCTTTCCCTCCCTCTCTGCCTCTCCTCCTCTCTTTCACTCCACCTCCTCCACGTCTCCACCTCTGTATGTACCGATAACTTAACCGATAACTCTCTCTACCTCTTTCCTCCTCTTCCCTTCTCCTCCTCTCCATCCCTCTCTACCTCCCTCCTCCTCTTCCCTTCTCCTACTCTCCATCCCTCTCTACCTCCCTCCTCCTCTCCCCTTCTCCTCCCCTCCCCTTCTCCTCCTCTCCATCCCTCTCTACCTCTTTCCTCCTCTTCCCTTCTCCTCCTCTCCATCCCTCTCTACCTCCCTCCTCCTCTCTGTGATTCCCTCCTGTGCAAACGGCGTTCCTGTTTGCACGAGTGCGTGCGTGGCGTGCGTGTGCGTGGCGACATGAGCGTGCCTGTGCGGCCCCAAAGCTATTCCTCCTTCCTCTACTTTTAATATCACGTGTAAACACGTGTCTCGGAGGCCTTCTCTCAGGCCGCCTGTGTAGTACGTTATTGTGATCACGCTAATGGAAGTTACATTTCACCGCTAAGTGGACAGCGGGAGACAGAGTCTGAGGCAAGGTCGCGACCTCTCTGGGCACCGTCACAGTCAGGGTCCCGGGGTTACCGATGTACCTAGCCCCCGCTGCATGCTAAGGACAAGTGCTGCAAACTGTGTGTGTGTGTGTGTGTGTGTGTGTGTGTGTGTGTGTGTGTGTGTGTGTGTGTGTGTGTGTGTGTGTGTGTGTGTGTGTGTGTGTGTGTGTGTGTATGTGTGTGTGTGTGTGTGTGTGTGTCTGGATGGCCCTGTAACGGCGCCATGGGCTAACTCTCAGTGAACCGCCGAATTGTGCTAACAAGGAATGAGCAAGTAGCTTGTTTTGCGCCCGTCCACTTGCAAAAGTCTTGGCTTGGTCAGTGTGTGAACGTGTTCCGCTGTAATGTGTGTACGTGTGGCTGTGTGTGTGGATGTGTTTCAGTGTATTTTTGCACATAGTGTGCCTGTGTACGGTCTGTGTGTCTTTGCATGTGTGTATGTGTGTGAGTGTGCTCATTTATAGAGGGTATTTAATTAACATGAAGAGTGTTGATGTTTTCTCAGAAATTAAGGATTTGACAGTTCCTTTTAAATGAAACCAACAGCCCTCAACAAAACACTGGAGGCGGTTCACTACGGACTGAGGACCCGTTGAAAATAACTCCAGGCTTAAACCATCATTCTGTGGACAACATGACATATTAATAGCAATAGCAGCTACACGTGCCAACACACAAACACACAAACGTACACAAAAATGCACGCAAACATGCACACACACATGTGCACAAACAAACGTATGGGTATGCACATGCATTTGCATAGAGACACGCGTGCATGTGCACATACACACACACACACACACACACACACACACACATACATACACTCACAAAATGTTGGGCTTCAATATTTTATCGTTATGTGTGGAAGACAAGTCGCAACAAAAACCAGAGCTATTCTCACCCCAACACAATCGTTTGTTTAGTCAAGACAGGTTTGAACAGAGATCTGGAGGAACTGAAGAGTGCCTTCCAGCTAGCCGAGATGAAATAGTTTAGATGTTATCCGGATGTTTCCATTGATGCCGTCTATGATAAATAGAGTTCTTAAAAACCCCCAAACCAAAAGCGAAACCAAACCAACTCAGCTGGCCTTCATTTCAAGACGCACTGTTTTGCCCGTGCCCAAAACAACCACATTAACTCGGTTTGCTGGTTGAGCACAAGATAACCACTTCAAAATCATCCCATTAGTGACATCACAATTGGGAGGGTCCATCCAGCTGTATGTAAAATGACTCAGCTCTACCAGTTGGTACAGTCCACTGGGTAGGCAGGCAGACTGATCTATCCATTGTACATCTGCACACACACACACACACACACACACACACACACACACACACACACACACACACACACACACACACACACACACACACACACACACACACACACACACACACACACACACACACACACACACACACAGCCACATATACAGGCACTGTAGGGTAGACGTTTCTAATGGCTTGTAATGGCTAGGCATTCACATCACGACTGGTGGTCCTGTGGCCTCAGTGGTGAAACAATAGAAAGCTTGGACAGTGATGTATCACCTGTCATCTTCTCCCCGCCCTGTGCTGTCCGCCTCTTTCTTAAATTAAGTTTTAGGATTATGGATTTTTTATGGTTTTCTGCGCTCTGTAGGCTGAACTCAATTATTTTGGTTGAATTACATATGATGCTTAAAAATGCGAAGAAAAATGGTTGTCCGTGTTGTTGTGTGACACACTGGGAGGAAGACATTTAGAAGACTATTTTAGGATTATTTTGTTTGTTTGTTGTCGTTTGTCAGTTTGATTGTTTTTGTATAAATAAGATGAAGTGTTCTTTTGTCCGCCTGGTTGTGCTTTGTTAGTTCCCCGCCTCCTCTCACATCAAAAACATTAAGAACATTCTGGATTTACACCTGTCACATAATTGCACGCATTTCCCTAAGCCCCACAACAGATAAACAAACCGTTGGCAAAAGATAATCTGAATTTGCTGTTCGACCAAAACAACAATCACTCACACAAAATGAAATCCGCTAGGTTCCTACTAAAGCTCCCCGACGACCAAGAGGCTCAATTCATTGTGGTCCCCTAAACGACGTGGCCCCCTAAACATTATTCACAACACTCGGTTTTAAACCCGGCCCCCTGAAACAACGTCTTGTGATTCATTTAGCACTTTTACTGCCCTGCAATGGCAACTCCAGGCCGGGCAAGTCCGGGTGGTACTACCGGTAGAGTTGTCGGTTGGTGTGGTGCCAGCTTGGCCGTGGCATTAGCCTATGCCTTGTTTGTTCTCTCTCTGAGGGGCCATTTGGCACAGGGCTAGCTTTGGCTTGGGCTAATTTGAGCTGGCGTTTGGGCAGTATGCCACTGTCGAGAGCTGTGGAGCCTTTACCTGTCGACATATTGGACTGAATTCTAATTGGCGTTGGTATTCATGTCACTCGGAGGGTGTGTATTGTGTGTGTTTCTTGAGTGACAGGTCTTTCCGTTGCGCTATTGGTAATTTACTGTCTGGTCACGCCCCTCTTCCTCTTTGCTTTGAATTGCTGGAAAATCGTTCAGAAAGCATGAATGCTGAAGTAAGCTCCAAACAGCTTTATTGTGAGAATGAGACCCACCCTGTGTTTTACCTTTGAGTGACTATACTCTGAAGTGGTTCAATCATAGATTGGTTTGATACTTATCTCATTATCTTATTGCTATGGATGTATTGTCAAACACCCAGGCAGTCATCATCAAGTGTCAAGGGTATCAAAGATAGAGTGGTGAGACAGACAGAAATAAAGGTCCACACGGACAGAGACCGACAGACATAAAGACAGGTTGACATGAAGAAAGACTAGGACAGAAACAGTTAGTAAGACAGAAACTCAAAGGATGTTAGACAGACAGACAGACAGAAACAGGTCACCAGGAAGGCCCCCGAACAAGCCGAGCCAGAGGCAGAAGAACAGACAGACAGACAGACACACAGACAGACAGACAGACGGGCCCGGCGGGGGCTTGGCGGTTGTCCACCAGATCATTTCTCCGCATTTGTATGCAGACACGGAGCTGCTGTCACGGAGATACAAAGCGCTCCGGCCTGAAGGATAGCTGGTAACCTCACCTCAACCAGAGACAGGGGGAGGGTGTGTGTGTGTGTGTGTGTGTGTGTGTGTGTGTGTGTGTGTGTGTGTGTGTATGTGTGTATGTGTGTATGTGTGTATGTGTGTATGTGTGTATGTGTGTATGTGTGTATGTGTGGGTCTGTGTGTCTGTGTGTCTGTGTGTGTGTGTGTGTGTGTGTGTGTGTGTGTGTGGTGTTACGTCTGCATGTCTGTGCATGTGTATGTGTGCATGCATAGGACTGTGCGCATGTGCGTTTGTGTGTGTCTGTCAGTGTAGCGATGTCACTGTGTGTGGGTTTGTGTGTCAGTGTCTTTGTCTGTGTGTAATTCCGCCTGTGTTTGTCTCTCAGTGTGTGTGCCAGTGTTTCCTCGGTTGTCATCGCAGTAAATTACATTGCAAGGATGACGAGATTCTTGGAGGACGGGGGGGGGGGGGGGGGGGGAGAGAAGGCAAGAGAGGGACGAGAGGGAGTGAGAGCATGAGAGAGCAATAGAGAGAAGAGAGAGAGAGAGAAAGAGAAAGAAAGAGAGAGAGCGTCACACCGAGACATGGTGGAATAATACATCCTCCCGTATTATTTTCATCCCTCACCCAGACAGCGACAGAACAAACAACAAGGAAAGCTGGGAAACACAGGAAAACCCAATCTCCTTTCCCGAGCGTGGGCCCGCGGAGCAGATGGGGAGTCGGAGTGCTTTCGGCTCACGGAATGCGTCACACAACAAGTTTTCACCAAAAATTCCAGATGTCCGTCGGGTGTGGGGGGAGATTGGGGGGGTGAAAAAAAACCTGGAAGACACTGTGCGTGTCCTGAATCGCTTTTCTGCTCTCTTTCATTCCTTAACACGCAAACAAACAGGAGCTTGTTTTGGGCACAGGCCATATGTCCCCCCCCCCCCCACCCCTGGGTCAAGTGCTTCTTAGCCGCGGCTCTGCGTTGGTTGGGCTTCAAATAGCAGTTTGTGCGTTTCTATGTCCCGCTGTTCCCAGAATTGACCAGTAATTCATCCAGGCTGGGCTATTCTCTCCTCCTCTCTGCGATCTGTCCCTAAAAGTCTCCTCTCTGTGTCATTCTCTCTCTCTCTCTCTCTCTCTCTCTCTCTCTCTCTCTCTCTCTCTCTCTCTCTCTCTCTCTCTCTCTCTCTCTCTCTCTCTCTCCCTCCCTCTCCCTCTCTCTCTCTTTTCCATGCCCTCTTTTCCATACCTCGGTCCATCTAGAAACTTCTACAAAACACAGCAAAAGTGCTTTCTCAGACCAAGCCCAGCAAAAAGACAAAACGGAAACGTTTATGGCCGAGATTCAAACAGATATTTAAGTATAACCTCCTTGTTTTCCTCTCCCTCTCTTTCTCTCTTTCCTTCTCTAACCCTTTTTGTGTCTTATTGCAACCCAACCAAAGACATTACCGCCGTTTTTCAAACAATACAGAGCATTAAAAACGCACATTAGCACTGATGTTAGCATTACCGCAGTACAATTTGTCTTGCACGGCGACACAACCTTATTAAAACACTACACTACTAGGGAACCGAACAGAGCTAGTGGTTCAACACGGCTTATTAGAAAAGGACAATAACAAGCGTTTCTGGACCGTCTTTCACTGGCCTAAAGTCTCTTATTTTCCTATTATCCATCCCTCCCTCATTTCTTAATCTGTCTTTACCTCCCACATTGAGCTGTTAGTGATTATCCAAGCTCCTGGCTCCTTCTTCCTTTCCAATAAGAAAAGGACACACACACACACACACACACACACACACACACACACACACACACACACACACACACACACACACACACACACACACACACACACACACACACACACACACACAACTGTATTCACCGAATAAACCACCTGCCTGAGCCTCTTGTGCCCGATTGGTCTGGTCCAGTCTGGTTCAGTCTGGTTCCAGACTGGTTTCAGTCTGGTTCAGTCTGGTCTGGTCTGGTTCAGTCTGGTCCAGTCCGGTCCTGTCTGGTCCAGTCTGGTCCTGTCTGGTCCGATCTAGTTCCAGTCTGTCTATTCGTTCCTTTGCCGCCCAAGAAAATTTAGCATTTCATTATATTATATTCTATTGTGCTCTAATCCATTATATTTGATTATTCCCAATTCTGTTGAATTGTATTCCATGCTGTTCTGTTATTTCGTCTTCGGTGCTGTTCTATTCTATTCTATTCTATGCAGTTCTATTCAATCATATAAATGTTCAATTTAACTCCCTGCTGTTCTATTATATTCTGTGCTGGTCCATTATATTATATTATGAGCAGTTCTCTTCAATTGTATGCCGTTCAATTCTGTCCCATTCAGTCCCATTGTGAGCACAGTATGGCTGTGTTGTATTTCTACGACACGGTTCTCTTCTATTCAGTCCCATTGTGAGCACGGTGTTCGGCTGTGTTGTATTTCTAGGACACTTTGCCCATCCATTCAGTGCCATTGTGAGTGCGGTGTTCAGGTGTGTGTGAGCTAGGCTGAAGCAACGTGTTCACTCCTGCGTTGTCGGCCCACGCTTCACTTCATGTGAACGTAATCTACAGTAGAACCATAAACCCCAACCTGCCTGCACTAATCTGAACGCACAGACATGCACATGCATGCACACACACACACACACACACACACACACACACACACACACACACACACACACACACACACACACACACACACACACACACACACACACACACACACACACACACACACACACACACACACACAAACATGCACACCACACACAGACACACACAGCCAATAGGCCTGTTCATCCGCATCGCATGCATGGCTGCAAATCCTAACGGATGCAATGTGTGTGTGTGTGTGTGTGTGTGTGTGTGTGTGTGTGTGTGTGTGTGTGTGTGTGTGTGTGTGTGAGTGTTTTCTTATGCAAGTGGCAGCTCTGCTATGCATGATGTTTGCTGTGTGGCTATGTGTGTGTAGACTTGTGTCTCTGTGTGTGATGTGTGTTTGTAAATGTGCATGCGTGTGTGTGTGTGTGTACGCATGTGTGTGTGTGTGTGTGTGTGTGTGTGTGTGTGTGTGTGTGTGTGTGTGTGTGTGTGTGTGTGTGTGCGCGTGTGTGCGTGC
>NC_082398.1:11125631-11145071 GCF_031168955.1 Gadus macrocephalus | reverse complement strand
CAAAACACGAGTCACATAGCAAAAGGTGATTAGCTCTCGTGCTGCAGCCTCGACATGGAACAGAGAGTATGGGTTCGTAGTGTTTGCCTTTGATTTCGGCACGGGCCAAATAGATTTGTAGTGCTAGACTAAATTATTCCGATTCAGCTCAGTTCGTCATTTTTATTTAATTTTTTTATGGTGTGGGTGTTAAATTTTTCATTCTTGTTTTTCTTTATGAATTTATTGGGAGCACACCAATTCATGAGAGTGTTATGCAGGAAAGGCTTACTGGTAGAGAGACATGGAAGAAATGAGGGACGGGAGGGAGAGAGAGAGCTAGGGAGGAGGAGAGCGAGGGAGAGACAGATGGAGCAAGGGTGAAGAAAGGGAGAGAAAACCAGACATCCAGCTAGAGCGAGAGAGATCATATCAGGGAGAGACAAGCCGAGGGCGAGAGGGGCCGAGAGACAGCAAGAAAGATGGCTAAAGAGAAGGAGTGAGATAGAGAAAGAGATCATGAGTGAGAGAAAGACACAGCCAGAGAGAGAGAGAGAGCTAGAGGGAGGGAGGGAGGGAGGGAGGGAGGGAGGGAGAGAGAGGCAGGGAGAGAGAGCCCACAGTGGTTGTGTTTCTTCACTAAGAATGACTGCTTCTCTCAGACGCCCCAGCAGCTAACAGATGCACAGTTTCATAGTAGAACACCCAGGCTCTCTCTCTCTCTCTCGCCCCCCCCACCCTTTCTCCCGCCAGCGTTACATCGGCACACTGCCAGCTGGTCCAGTTCAACATGTCCTGCACAACCCCCCCCCCATCTCCCCCCCACCCCCTTATCTCAAGACAGCGATGCTGGCTCTCATTTTCCCACCCACCCATCGCCTTCGATCGGAGCGGCACCGTAGGGGGGAGGGAGACGGGGGGGGGGGACGGGGGGGAGAGACATCCAGCCATATACGTAGTCAAAGCTCTCTCTATCTTTCTATCTCTCACACACACACACAGACAGCGATACAGTGTGTGAGCGCTACATATCTCCAGTCTACCTTATTGGGTGTCTTTGGCTGATTTTAGAAAGATATTTCATTTGTGTGTGCGCGTGCACGCGCGCGTGTGTGTGTGTGGTGTTCCACCTACGTCTAATTTCCTCGCCGTAATCGGGTTACATCACTAGGGTAGGGCGGAAGCCCGGCGACGAGAGAGAGAGACAGAGAGACAGAGAGAGAGAGAGTGAGAGAGATGTGAGACATAAAGCCCTTGTGAATAACATAGAGAGGGAAACAACTCCAGGGTTGAGAAACAACGATAATAGACTATTGATTGAGATTTATGGTTGTTCATGTCGTAGAGGCACCACTCACCTGCCACCACTAGGGGGCGAGTTATCAGTTTTGCTCTGTAAACAGCACCGCCGTTACTAACAGACTATATAATGACGCTGAGCAGGAATTAAGGGAGATTTAAGAGTAGGTGGGAACCGACACACACACAGAGAGGAATGATACGTCAAATCCTTTCCTCTGTCCTCCTCTGTCTTCCCTCTTCATTTGTGTCCATTCGTGCCATGCACCATTTTGTTTTCCCTACTCTTCTGGGTTTTCCCTCTTCCTCACTAGCTGTCCTACCTCTCACTCCTTCATCACGACAATCCGGCACAGAGAGACCCGGACAGAGGGACAGGGAGACAGCAAAGGAGATATAGAAAGATGGAGAGGAATAGAGTGTTAAATACACGATGCAGAACGATAGATAGTTATGGAACATTGTAGAGAGAGAGAGAGAGAGAGAGAGAGGGAGAGGGAGAGGGAGAGGGAGGAGAGAGAGAGAGAGAGAGAGAGAGAGAGAGAGAGAGAGGCAGAGATAGGGAGAGAGGGGGAAATGAGAGGTGGAGCAATGGCGAGAGAGAAGGGGACGAGAAGGAAATGGTGAGCAAGAGGGATGATGAATACGAGATGGATGACGATAGATAGAGACCGGGCGAGATACAGGGAGAGAACAGTATGGAGAGAGAGGGAGAGGGAGGGAGACGAGGGAACGGTGCATGCACCTCTTGCCTCATTCTCCCGCTCTCATTTTTCGATTTGTTTCTGTCGGCAGGCCGCCGAGCTGCACACGCATGCACGCTGCATGTGAATGACAGTGATTCATGCATCCCACTTGCTCGCCCACTCTCTCTCTCTCTCTCTCTCTCTCTCTCTCTCTCTCTCTCTCTCTCTTCTCTCTCTCTCTCTCTCTCTCTCTCTCTCCCCCCCCCTGTTCACATCTCATGTTCAATATACTTCCTGCACACACCCTATAGATCATCTCTCTCTCTCTATCTCTCCCTCTCTATCTCATCCTCCTCTTTCTTTCTCTATTCATCTTCTCTCTCTCATTCTCTCTCACTCTCTCCTATTTTTGTCCGTCTTCATCCTCTCTCTCACTCTCTACTATTTTCGTCTCTTCATCCTCTCTCTTATCCGCTTCTTTCCGTCTATATTCATCCCTTCTCTCTCTCTCTCTCTCTCTCTCTCTCTCTCTCTCTCTCTCTCAGACACACACAATACACAAAACAGCACAAAGTGCATCTTCCCAGACATACACACACACACACACACACATACACACACACAGTGTTTGGTGCAGGGATGCGTGGTTACAGTGCCCCCTGGGGAGCACTACAGGGTAATGCGGAGGAAAACGGTCTCTCCGTGCAACCCCTTAAGAGCCAAGATAAGTTTTCAGAGGCAAGTTTCAGAAAGGTCAAACCCTGGAATTGAACCTGCTGGTCTCTTGTGACATTTACAACGTGTAAATAATATCAACTACCCCCCTGTTATGTGAGCCAGTTTCTGCCATATGCAAAGTTGAAGAGCATTTTAATCTTGGCCTGCGTCCATTTTGGCTACCGTCCGGCTGCTTGGCTACCACGTCGGTGTGCAGTTATGTGGAGGCATCGTTTTTATGATGCGCTTGTGTTAACTGTACAGTGGTAGCCGGCTTTGGCAGAATGTGAGCAGAAATTAAGAGTTGATAGTCTAATGCGCTCAGCCAAGTGTAGCACTGGCTAGTCCATGACTAGTGGCCTGCAAAAGATGAAGAGCAGACGTCCCGGAGAGGGTTACACCTTTGCGGTAATCCGCTATTATGTTCAGCTACCCCTGAATGTGTGTTGTTTTTAGTGTCGTCGTTTTTATCTTGCTATCCGCTACTGGCATATATTGTTCCGACAGAAGAGTTATGATGCTATCAACCCGGACCTATTTGATGTTTCCGCTTGCATTGCGGCAGAGAGTTACAGGGAGAAGACGACATCAGAGAGAGAGCGTTAATGCACTGGCTTTGATGCCGTGGAGCGTTAGCTTCTGCCTTCATCCACTTGTTCAACCTTTAGCTTCTTCCCCAGCCAGCTCTTCTCCAGCTCCTAGCGGCACGTTGCATTGCGGTCATTAGCCTTTGCTGTAGCCCCTATAGCCCCCGGCCACTAGTTAACTAGCCATATCTCTGCTTTGTAGCCTATTAGCATTAGCCCTAAAGCCCACTGAACTCGACATTCTTATTTTATCACTGACTGGACCAATCTCTCTCTCTCTCTCTCTCTCTCTCTCTCTCTCTCTCTCTCTCTCTCTCTCTATCCCTCTCTCTTTCTCTCTCTCGCTCTCTCTCTCTCTCTCTCTCTCTCTCTCTCTCTCTCTCTCTCTCTCCCTATCCGTCTCTCTCTCTCGAACTAAAGCAAAGACTTAATAGCTAGCGCTTGAAATGTAAATACCACGACCCCAAGGTTGATTAAATGGAAACAGAGGATAATAAGTTTACTGCGACACCGCCCGCTGTTTACGCACCATGGATTTGGCTTTCATGACACGGAGGGAAACCGCCACTAACCTATGAGCGCTCGCTAAGCCTGCACACACTATCTGCAGTTATGCAGCAAGAAATACACAGGGAAATAAAACGACCACCAAGCTACCAATCAGTGCTAATTTCTGCCGAGAGTGAACGTCTTTCGGGGCTCCCGTCGGCATGGCGCCAAGTTAAGGGACTTGCTGTGACACCAGGGCTCCCTGTGGAGACGCGTAGTGATTCGCTAATCAAGGACTCTTGATCAAGTTTAACCATGGGGAACCGGGAATGTCTTCCTTGTATCTGTTTTAATGCTGTGTTTGATGATTTCATGCAATGTATGCTGACGAGATGATGTATTTATGATTCAGATGAACAACTGAGATGGACAACTTGCCCACTTGTTTTTCCTCCATTTACAGGGCAGTTATGAGATGTGTTTTGATTGCTATTGATTGCTACTTCTGTTGATTTCTGTGGTTTCGTACTAATTACTAACGACTAATGCCTTTTCTAAAGTTGTGGTAATCCTGGGAACACATAGCTGCCAGTGTTGATTGATTAGCGATTATTCAAAGTCGACATTACTATCTCTCTAAATCTTTCATAAATATGTTTAACCTGAAAAACAACGATCATTTTAAACCCATGGTAACTAGAATGCTGATAACTTTGTCTAACTAAACCCAACCAGCCCATAAAACTACAACATTTTCCTGACCTGGCCATAACCTGCTAAACCATCTGCCAATGTTGCCCTTTTTTCTTCTTCTAACCGCTAACCCTTCACCTTCCAGCAGAGCTCTCCTTTGTTAACGTCTCTCTCTCTGTCTTATAATTTGTCTTCTCCAAATTTCTTCCAAAAGGCAACAATGATAATGACCGCCTGGCTATTGCTAGACAAAGAATCCCATACCGCCTCGGTCGCGTAGTCGACGAGTGGCTACTCGATAAAGGTAACCGAAAAAACCCTCTTAACTCACTCTAACGACCTGACCGCCTAACCTCCCTCCCCCCCACGATAACCCACCAATCGCTCTGGATGAGGTGCAGTGACAATGCCAAGGGTGGACCCCCATTGGCTCATTTCAACACCCTAGTTGTGATTGGTCGACACACGATAACGCAGAGCCCTTCCTCCCCCCGTTATCGTACGGTAGTTTCAGAAGTTCTGGACTGAAACCACGATATGAACGTTTTTTTCCTTCATACTATTCCACGTTTTGGATTCCGCACATGCACTGTTAAACATCCCTGGTCGATCTCTTCCGAGAGAGAGACACCTTGTTTCAATTCAAATTCAAATCCTGCCACTGTGGACGAGCTAATTGGGCGTTCTCCTAAATCCAACGCTAAAAGCTAAATTAAATACCAACCTCATATATACCTCAGAGGACGGAAAATTGTCTTTAAAGAACTCAATTAAAGCCCCTTTAAACTGGAAGCTGCATCTCTCCAGAGCTCTAACCCCCTCTTAATAACCTTGACATAACCAGCCCTCTCTCCCCCCCGACCACTTCACCTCCACCTACCTACCCACCCGCCTCCCCGCTAACCTGGACACTTATAAATAGAGCACCACGACTCTCCTGCTCCTCCTACTGTGTATTCTGTTCTTTTTGTTGCTGAATGTGAATTTGGACAATAATTCTGACAATTCTACTTTATTCTACACCCCCCCCCCTTCCCCTCCAACTCCTCAAAAGTGACCGACCTCTCTGGAAACGGGACGTTCAAGCTCCCAATGAAACTCATTAAAAGTTAAAGGGACTCTCTGCTATTAAAAATATGTTAGATGTTTTGGGTCTAGGTGCGTTTTGGGCCGTCAACTTTCTGTCAAGGACATTTTTTCCAGAGGAAATCAAAGCAAATCTTCGACTTTAACCCTTTGAGTGCCAAAACGTAATCCACCCACCCAATGTATGTACTTGTAGTCTTGTATCAAGTGTTAGTTAGTGCTGAAGGTGGTTGATTCTTCAAGGTTTCTAAAAAATAAGTTTTAATAAGTAAGATTGTTAGGAGGTTTATTAGATGACTCGACTAAATCTATGTTTGCACAGTTTCCCCTCTTTTTTTGCTTTGGATGCATATAATTTCTTCAAGTCTTAGCACAGAATTAAATAAAACTGAACAATCCAATCCTTTGAACATATGAGATCAACTATGCAGGGAATATTTCACTAATGGTTCGGAAAAAATAATCACGCTAATAACGTTCTTTTTGAATACTTTTGGAATGTAGACAAAAAAAAAGGCTTTAGCTAGGAGAAAAAGAAAAGGTATTTGGTATTCTCAGTGCAACAACTCATTAGCAACTAGCTTAAGGCAATTCTTTGTAATGGTATTGTGAGTAGTTAACTCACAGAGAGAGAGAGAGAAGTATTCAGAAGATGTAACATCACAGACAGTCAAATGAAGTATTCATACTGCAGACAAACAGGATAAACGGAACGACGATATTTATTTCATGACGACAAAACATACCTCCAAACATCCTTCAACTCTCTCACTGCCACGAAGCAGCAACAAGAAGCAAGTCAGGATATTACAAAAAATAAAGATATTAATGACTAAATCTCCTGGTAGATGAAATTTGATTGAAGAATTCTAATCAATAAAAGATGACTCACCCCATTTACGGAATGGGTTTGTGTGCACTACGAATAGCTAAGTAGACTCATGAACAGAATGTTTTATTCTCTTTCTACTTCCAGATAAAGACTCACCGAAGCAGTTAGTAGGGACAAAGTGACAAACACACGTGAAAAAGACTTGACACAAAACTTGATGCCAACAAACACTTACGTAACTACTTTCATTACTGAAATGGACACACTTGCTTTGTAATCCTGGATCTTAGTGTGGACATGACATGATACCCTATACATTTGATTGAAACACAAACAGACAAAGTGGTACTTTTTCGACAATAGTAAGCATTAAGTTTCTTAATCTAACTTTGGGCCTGCACTGTACTTTTTCACTGCAGCCATCACTTTTGTTCAGATTCTGATTATTTTCACCCCTTTTTCCACCGACCCAATTGATTTGGGGAGAATGGAAAGCTTTGGGGTGATTGAGTGGGTGAACACTACAGCTCATACTCTAATTTAGCTTCAACAAAAGTGATGGCTACAATGAAAGAAGTTACACATAAGTTGGAACAAAAAGGGTTGGCTCAAGTGAAATGGTTCTATATTGCAGGTCTCAGTAGTTTTCTGTTCTCAAAGGGTTAACGGGTTGTTGTTTTGCTTTGGTATGGAAACAGTGTCAGTTTAAAAAATGTAAGCTCTAAACAGAATCTGACCACCGAACGGCAAATCAAACCTCATTCGCACCAACTTCTATACTGAGAGCTTTCTCTTTATCGTGCCCAGCTGATCCTCCTCTAGTCTTTTTATCTAAAAGGTTAGGGAAGGAAATACTTTCTCTGTCAACCGACAAACCCAATTGGTTTTTTATGAAATTGTACCTTTTTTGAAGAACGGTTGAATAGCCCCCGAAGGTTTTGTGCGCGAGAATTAAGAAAAATAAATAGGTAACTAAGATCTAATTACTTCCTAAAGATCTTAAACGACTTAAGTTGTGATAACTCCTTTTCGTCCCTGAACCCTCCCCCCTGTCCTCATCCCCGAAACGAAGACTCAGAGGGTTAAAACAAAATGAAAAACTAAATTCCAAATTTAAAAAAACCCACTTAGCAACAACAACAAAGGCAGAATATCATTTAATGCCTTTATTAATCATGACAAAATCATTTGAAGGTCCCTTTAACATTTATTGTTTTCAAAGCTACAACAGTTTTTTCCTGTATTTCTTACAAGTGCTTCTTTATGTGATGTGCTCTGCAGAGTGAATGTTTTGTTGTGATGAACTGCATTGTACTGTTCCTTGTCTGTGCAAGAGTGGCCAGATGTCTCAAGTGGAATATGTTCTGCATTGCTGTTGTTTTTAACCACCAGTTGTGACTTGGATAAGCCTTCACAAGTCAATTCAACATCAACCCATTTGTGACATCACGTGGGAATGTTCAACGTAAAATCAACAGCGTAACCGAGTGAACAGTATCAACCGGTAAAAGCTGATCTATTGATTGTAAATCTGCGGTGGAGACACCCACTTGTTGCTTATGCCACTATAAATTGGCTATTGAAATGGCTTGTGAATGGCTAATCCACATGGTAGCGCGTAGGGAGATAGAGGCCATTTAATATTTAGACTTGCTCTGCAATCAAGCAATTTAGCCTTGGGCTAGCAGCTTGTTAGCAGTAGCCCTGGGGCTGTGCTATCCATTCTGCATGGTGCGTTGTTCCCCTGGTCTCAGCCTAGGGTCTCTGTGTTGGTTTATTACTGCTGAAGAGACATGCCCCTGAGGTGTCTCGACGTCTCTGATACCTCCTCCGACCTTCTGCATCTCCGCCTTCTCTCCTCCAACACATGGTTCTGTAAAAGAGGTGTGGGTTTCTTCTGGAAGAGAGGACAGCAAGGGGTTACATGATAAAGAGTGATAGCTAAGTGTATCATATCTTTTGAAGCGCCCATTACATTCAACGATTGCACATTTGTCCGGGGTTAAAATGGCCACTTTCCCTTTGGAGTTCAAGTGGGCCCCAATGACAAGATGGAGAATAACCAATCCCAAATTGTTGAATTTTGGGGAGATAAAAGGAAGAAGTGAAACAGTGCAGAGATGGGCTTGGACACTAATTTGTTCTCCTCCAGAGAGTTTGAGAGAGATCAGAGTGAACATCTCTGGGGCTGCCGTGATAGCTTCCCACGTAATCCAAAATGGCAGCGCTTACACAGACCCAATGGAGGGGGAAATATGAGAAATGAGAGGGTCCCAAAAGTTTTGTGATGATGTTATTTTTTTGGTTTACCACTCAATCAGAGCGCAGTCTCCGCTCCTATGAGTCTTCCTTCCCTCGTCGGTCGATTTGTCACTTCTCGGGGTATTCGCCGTCTGTCGGTTTTCCCTGTAGATTCCCTCGTTTCGATACTTGGCAGAACTGTCCAGAAAAATACAAGCCCAAGACAAAGCCTTCCTTATATGTCCTGTCTCGCACAATTGGCTGAGATTAGGATAATTACCACCACCAGGGATGTGTGTACTTCCTCAAAAGGGACCACCACAACAAGACAAGTATGCATTCAGGGTACCGTAAGGCACTTTAGATAAAACCGAAGACCAGATGGCAAAAAATATAACATGCCATTCCCTAACATACCCATTGGAGTGAATATTCCTTAGTCGCTGCCTTGAGCTAACAAGCTATCAAGCCTTCAGCCAACGAAGGGGAAATCACATTTCTTTATTAGCCGGCCTCGGTTCCCGTTTCCGCAAAAGAGCGGGAAAAAGGATGCAGGGTTTATCTGCCAAATCGAAAGAAAACACAGGATTCACGTTAAGTGTTTAATGACCCGATCTGAGTGGCACTCTGCTCGAATCATCCAGCCTCCATATCACACTACCTTAAGACCACCCCTCAAAAAAAATAAACTCGCCCTGGCTGCTCAACGGACCAGCACCGGCTGCATCATGTGTGGCATCCCCGCCGGTCATCTTAGTTCTTTATTCTAGTCTCGGACGAGCGCCAATTTCTGTGAACCATAGCCCCTCCACATCCGCCCTGCCGCCCCTCTGCCCACCATGGCCTGTTTGCTATTCCTCGTGCCCTACAGCAACGGCCGTGGTCGTTTGAAGGAAGGCGCGCGGAGTAAGGGGGGGAGGGGGGGCAGTTGGATGTGCTGGCTCACCAGCGGGGAGAAGTTAGGCCCGGGGACACAGGCTCCCCTCGCCACCGCTGTGACCAGACGCTTTAGCTGTGTTATTTCACGCTCCCCCTACCATGAAACGGCCCCGAACAGACATAACACAGCTGGTGTAAATATTAAAAGAGAAACTACTAAACCACAGAGAAGCAGGCCGGGCTGATTGGGTTCCCCATGTCAGCCGGCACAACGGTTTCTGTCTTTAAAACCTGCTGCTCTTCGTCTTGAGACAACATGGCCGATCTTAGCACAGATACGATCAGGGGGATGGCGCCACGCCCCAGTGAAGTGAAACTATCTAAAGGGCATCAGATAATGATGCACATCAGATCCCCCCCCCCCCCCCCCCCGCTACAGTGTGTACAGATCCCTAGCAGGGGGCCCCCTGAGGGAACAGGGGTCTGCGCTAGCTTTGCTAAAACAAAAAGCTACGCCGCTTTAAGCGTCACGCCGCATTCCAGGCCCTCATCTCTGTTGTCATACACAATTAATTCATCGCGTTCCGGCCTCCAAAAAAAGGCCAACTTCAGAGGGGCGTCGAGAGAAAAAAGATAGAAAAAAGATAGAAAAACATAAAAACGTTCAAACGATAATTGCCAGGGAAAGCCGTGCGCCGCGGAGATAACTTGCGCACACTTCATAATTAACTTTGTCTGCACATCCTCTCTCCTGACGGCTTTTTTTTCTTTGTTCCGGTATTTTCCGTTCCCCCTTCCCCCCCTCCGTCTCCACAGTTCTTGCCTCACTTCTTATTACCATCATAGTTCACCTCTGCTTTAGACAAACCGCAAAAAACGCAGATGCCGAATTTCAAAATTCGGGTTTGTGTCGGCTGACGGTTAAAAATTGTATGAAAATGATTGGCGAGCAAAGGATTCTCTGAACGCTGTGTATTATAATACCCTGGCAGCCGTGTCAGGGCGCTGCCGCGTTCTGACAGGAGGGGGAAGAAGAAGAAGAGGAATAAAAATATGATTCTGGGCCATGGAATCACCCTAAGCTAAGCTAATAATACATATAGCCATACACAGAACAAGCCATGCCAGGCACTCCTCTCCCTGCAAAGACGATATACATACAAGGAACAGCGGGGGGCTGTCGTGTGCTGAGAGGCAGAGAATGAGAGCAAAGGGAGAGACCGAGAAAGAGAGAGACTTCCCCAATTCCTCCCTAACTGGCGAGGGTACATACTTCCCTTGGATTCCCCCAGCAGTACGGCGTCTTAAGTCGCCTGGTGCCGTCGCAACCCTCCCTCAGACTCAACCCGGATAAACCTCAGTCGGGTCGGCTTCGGAGGAAGCGGAGGACTTTCATCCAAGGGACATGAGAGGAGAACATCTCTCACCCCCGTGAGCCCGGGCAGGTCGAGGCCCCCCGTGTCTCCACGTCTCCCGCCACCACCTGTCCCGCTCCCACTGCCGCCCGGGTTAGGCTGCGGATTCAATTGGGGATCAGACCCTTGCTGCCCGGCGGTCTGGCCCACTCTCTCAGCCACCCTGTGCCTGTCTCAGGGATACTTTATTCCCACTTTGTCTTCTCAAGCCAGGCTAGATATCCAGGGATTCCTGTTCAGGCCGGTTTGCCTCTCGCTCTCTCTCTCTCCCTCTCCCTAGGTCTCCTCCTCTCACTCTGTGGGATGTTAAAAGCCCCCTTTGTGACATTAAAAGCCCCCTTAGTGAAGAGTAGGGTCGGACAACAGAGGGAATTTATCTTCCAGACGAGAGCGCTGTTCCTTCCATGATGGGCCGATGATCCCAGTGATGGTTTGTATGAATCGTCTGGCCTTTAGAAAAAGAGGACGTGGCTCCCCCGGCCCCTCTGCTAGGATATCCACTCCCAGTCTTCAGTAGGACGATTCTGATGAATAATGAATCTTCCCCCATGAGACTTTCAGATGAAAAAAAACATAGCGCCAAAAATGTGGAACCCGTGCAATTGTGATATTCCTCCAAAAGACTGAGAGAATGGTGGATCAAATGGAGATCACTATACGGGACATTTAGGAGACATGAATCAACAAGAGTTTCTTAATCAAATTCTTGCAAGATGCAAAAGAGTAGCGGACTCGAACATAAATCCTAAGCCCTTACCCCAAACAAACCCACGACCACCTTTTCTCCTCCTCTCTCTCTCCATCCAACTCTCTCCACCACCCTGTCTCCATCCCCCTCTCCTTGTCTTCTACCATGTCCCCCCTCATCTATAAACATCAGGCCGCGTCATCCTCTCCTCCCTCTGTGCCCTTTCTCTCTCCCCTCTACCTCTCCCTCCCCCCTCCCCCCTCCCCCTCCACCTCTCCCTCCATCTCTTTGACGTGCTCATGCTGCCCACTTTATCGCTCTCTTCCGTTCCCATCGTCTGTCATCCTCCCTCGCTCCTGTCATCCTGAGTGTCCCCATTCCTTCAGATCCTCCCTCAAACTTTTTCTTCTTCTTTTTTCTCCCTGTCTCTAGCTAGTCCCATCGCTCTGTCTGTCTGTCTATCACCTTATTTGCCCTGTCTATCTTTGTGTCTCTATCTTTCTTTCTCTCTCCCACTCTCCTCTCTCTCTCTCTCTCTCTCTCTCTCTCTCTCTCTCTCTCTCTCTCTCTCTCTCTCTCTCTCTCTCTCTCTCTCTCTCCTGCTAGTTGTATGTGTTTGTCACTCTCTCTCTGTTTATTTTTACTGCTTGTCTTAGGTCTCCCTTCTTCTATGTGTGTCTCTCACTCCCTCTCCCCCATCTCATTGCTCTCCCTATCTCCCCCCTTCTCCCTACCTCCCTACCGTCCCCTCCCCTCTAACCTCCCATTCCAGTGGAGACGTCTGACGAAACCACGAGTCTGTTGTCCAAACTGTCAGCTAAAAGCGTAGACAAGCATCTCCGGCTATCCCAACTTCTCTTTATTTTTTATTCTATTCCACCGCCGTTCTCCCGTCTCGTCAGACGCACACAAAATGGCAGACAATTGAAGTTGAAGGGGTAAACTAATAAAAGGCCAACGCGAGTGCAAATGAAAAAGAGAATACGATAAAAAAGGAGAATGGGCACCGCCACTGCGAACTCTGTCTGCATTGTAAAGCAGACAGTCGAGGGGGTTACAATATGCACACTCTGATGACCTGCCAGGGTATTCTGCCTCGCCTCGTGATACAGATGATACAATTACCTTCCCCTACCGATCGCCCGCTTGAGGACAGTCCGACAGGGAGCAGGCGGTAACCCTTACCGTATTTATTTAGTTACCTATCATTATTATTATTTCAAATCAACCTTTTCTGTTTTGATTTGGGTGGGCGGATCTGCCGTCTAGACAGCGTCTGGAGTCGGACGCCATGTATGGCCCGGACGCTTAAAGAAACGTAGCCGAAAATACAAAGTCGATGCTTTATTCCCACCTTCTTCCCCCGTCAGCCAAAAAGCAATTCAACATGCTCGGTTTGCAAACTATAACCGCCACCGCGAAACCACCGCATACACTGAATTCTAAATGGACGTTTCGGAAACAGAATTAAACCGCACTGGGATTTCAGAGGAGCTATAGGGGGTTAGAAAGAGACCCAGTTAGTAATTGCGTATTTATTTATTTTCGTCACAAAGATACAAATTTAAACACATGAAAAGCAGCCCTCTGTTCTTTCTTAATTGCAAATGGGAGGAAAGGTTATTAGATATTAAAAACGGGGGAGGGGACTTTAAGTATTGCATTATGGGAAAGGGCTCGGTCTTTGCGTGCTCACATATAAGCCCCTTTACCCACCCCCCACCCGACCCCTTACACGAATCCCATCATCGGGATAGAAATATATATGTATGTAAACGTGATAGGGACTGACACGAGAAGGCTGGGGAAACTCTCTAGTCACCACAGAGATGGGGGGGGGGGGGGGGTTGCACAGTTATATCACTGTTTCGTAACTTAGTGCCTGGAGTTATGAAATAGTGCTATCATAATAATAATAATAATGATGATGTCAGAAATAATTGGATCAGCGCTCGCCAGAGTTTCCCGCGGTGAGAGAAATGGATTCTCGTGCAGAGAAGGTGATTAGACAGAGATAGGGCCAGAGGAAGGGAGTTGTGGTTGCTAACATAAACATCTGATAATCCATCTATAGATAGAGAGAGAGAAAGTTATATTCCAATCTGCGTGTCCACGTTGGTAAAGCACCAATCATTTTACCCTGCAAATCCTGCGTCCAATCGTAGTGACTCGTGGTCCACCAGTCCAGCTCCATGATCCATCCCCCCACATTTTTTACTTCCCCCTCCACAAGCCTGCTTTCAACGCACACAAACACACACACAAACACACACAAACAAACTACTTCACTAGTGAAACAAGTTCACTATTTAGACACTATTGTCAAAGCTGGCAATTAACTCCGAACTACAGGACATTAAGGAGCAGGTAGGGGTTAGACAGTGAATACAGAGACAGGTCCTTAAGGAGCAGGTAGGGGTTAGACAGTGGATACAGAGACAGGTCATTAAGGAGCAGGTAGGGGTTAGACAGTGAATACAGAGACAGGTCATTAAGGAGCAGGTAGGGGTTAGACAGTGAATACAGAGACAGGTCCTTAAGGAGCAGGTAGGGGTTAGACAGTGGATACAGAGACAGGTCATTAAGGAGCAGGTAGGGGTTAGACAGTGAATACAGAGACCGGTCATTAAGGAGCAGGTAGGGGTTAGACGGTGAATACAGAGACAGGTCATTAAGGGGCAGGTAGGGGTTAGACAGTGAATACAGAGACAGGTCATTAAGGAGCAGGTAGGGGTTAGACAGTGAATACAGAGACAGGTCCTTAAGGAGCAGGTAGGGGTTAGACAGTGGATACAGAGACAGATCATTAAGGAGCAGGTAGGGGTTAGACAGTGAATACAGAGACCGGTCATTAAGGAGCAGGTAGGGGTTAGACGGTGAATACAGAGACAGGTCATTAAGGGGCAGGTAGGGGTTAGACAGTGAATACAGAGACAGGTCATTAAGGAGCAGGTAGGGGTTAGACAGTGAATACAGAGACGTCCTTAAGGAGCAGGTAGGGGTTAGACAGTGAATACAGAGACAGGTCCTTAAGGAGCAGGTAGGGGTTAGACAGTGAATACAGAGACAGGTCATTAAGGAGCAGGTAGGGGTTAGACAGTGAATACAGAGACAGGTCATGAAGGAGCAGGTAGGGGTTAGACAGTGAATACAGAGACAGGTCATTAAGGAGCAGGTAGGGGTTAGACAGTGAATACAGAGACCGGTCATTAAGGAGCAGGTAGGGGTTAGACGGTGAATACAGAGACAGGTCATTAAGGGGCAGGTAGGGGTTAGACAGTGAATACAGAGACAGGTCATTAAGGAGCAGGTAGGGGTTAGACAGTGAATACAGAGACGTCCTTAAGGAGCAGGTAGGGGTTAGACAGTGAATACAGAGACAGGTCCTTAAGGAGCAGGTAGGGGTTAGACAGTGAATACAGAGACAGGTCATTAAGGAGCAGGTAGGGGTTAGACAGTGAATACAGAGACAGGTCATGAAGGAGCAGGTAGGGGTTAGACAGTGAATACAGAGACAGGTCATTAAGGAGCTGTCTGTCTGTCTGTCTGTCTGTCACCATTAGAAACCGCAGCGTAACGTCAGCTCCAATAAATCCATCTTTAACCCCACACACCCCTCCGTTTGAATGTGCACACACACACAGACACACACACACACACGTACAAAACACACACACATACACACGCAAACACACACACACACACACGTACACACACACACACACTGATTTTTCATGCACAAACATACATACACACCTATCACACATGCCTATCAGACACATTACATCTACACTTGTACAACTCGGAAAGGCCACCCATCACACACCTAAAGGTCAACTGCCCCGGACGTCTCTCATGTTATCGCTTTCCCTCTCTCGCACACCCACGCATAGTCTTCAATGCTCGCACGCCCCCTCGATCATCCTCGCTTCAGCGGACAGATCAAGAGCCTTCGATCACATTAAGTGCCCTACGCACACAAACAAACGCGCACACACACACATACACACCCACACACGGCGAATATACACACACACACACGCACACCAAAGACACACACACACACACACCAGCCACACACAAACACACATGTTCTCTCCCTAATTCCTCGGGCCTCGCTGGTATAAATTGGCTCTCCAGCGGCGGCTGTCAGTTTTGATTTGACCCCACGGACGTCGGCAAACAATAACTTCATCAGGCCCAGTTAGGAGCCCCATCCGGGAAGACAGACACCCAAACAAACACACCCCTCCATCCTACCACCCACCCCCACCACCACCCCCATCCCCCCCACTCTCAGGATAGAGGGCACCTTGCTCTGGCTAGCTGTGTCTCTGTGTTTCTCTCTCCCTCTGTCTCTCTCTCGCTGTTTTTCTATCACTCTCTGTCACTCTTTCACCCTCTCCAAGCTCTTTCCCTCTCTAGTGTGATGTCAACCTCTCTCTCTCTCTCTCTTGCTCCTTCTCTCTTTTTCCTCATCTCTCCTTTTCCAAGTCTAACACATCTACTCTCTATTTCCCACCCCATTTCTCTCTCACTCTCTTGTTCCCTTTCCCTCCCATTCCATATCTCCCTCGTCCCTTATCGCGCCCCCTCTCTCTCACACCTTTCCTCTCTTCCTTCACTCTCTCTCCTCGTTTTGGGTTTCTCTGTCCCTCTAATTCCTGTGCCTTCATCTGCATCCATTGTCTTGCCCGCCAGTCATCATGTAAATCTGTCAATCAGTCAATCGATCAATCAATCCACTAGTGAAACTGTTAAGGGGAACATGCAGCCTATACTACACAGAAACCCTGTCTCTCTCTGCTCGCCACGCTGCGAAATTCAAAGAGATCCAAAGTTAATAAACCTGCCAATCTTCGCCAAATGCTTCGACGCGCTCGGATGAAGTAGGTCAACTGTCCCTCGGCGCTCCGCGGCGTGGCATTAAAAACAAAAACATGATTAATATTCAGGGAGTCGTACAAATCCTTCCCCGACTCACTCAGGGGGGAGGCCTCGTTAATGAGGGCGGGGACAGGCGGGTGGTCAGGGTGGTTTGATCCCCCTAGTGTCTCGACTCTGAGCAACCCCGAGCAAGGCACCCGCCTGTACCCCCCCACCTGGTCCCCGGTGGCGAGGGTCTGGATTCACTGGGAGTTGGTTTTTTGGGGGGATAAAAGCTTTGACTGAATGACGAAATTCACGGAAATCCAAATTGCGGTCGGAACGCGCGCCACAACGCCAGACGTCACTCGTCTCTGCCTCCTGCGTCGGGGGGAAACAAAGTAAAGGGAAACCGGGGAGGGGGAGGGCCCCCCCCCGTAGGACGCTGTTTCCGGAAACACAGACCGTAATACACCCATCTCTGACAGCCCTCTGTGCTCTGCCGTCCAGCTGTATCAGCAGAGAGAGCGGGGGGGGGGGGGGGGGGGGGAGGAGAGAGAGCGATAGAGTGGAGGAGAGAGAGATGGGGATGGAGAGAGAGGAGGAGATATGAAATCAGAGACCCTCAGAGCCGACGTCTCAGTCCCTGTGTGTGTGTGTGTGTGTGTCTGTGTGTGTGTGTGTGTGTGTGTGCGTGTGTGTTCGTGCGTGTGTGTGTGTTCGTGTGTGTGTGTGTGTGTGTGTGCGTGTGTGTGTTTGTGTGTGTGTGTGTGTGTGTGTGTTTGTCCTCTCTGCCAAGGACACTGGTTGTAAAGCGATATGTTATACTCTAGCAGGCCGCTCGGTGGACTGAATGTGTCGGGGCTCATCATCGCTGCTGGAAATCGTGCACTACTTCAAAATGTGTCTCCGAGTGCGGCTCTCCTCCTCCCGCTTCCTTGCCCAACCCCCCCCCCACCATCCCCCCCCTCCATCCATTAATCCCTATAACCTGTAGCTCGTGGTACCACTCTGACCCCCCCACCCCACAAACAACACACACACGCACACACACACACACACACACACACACACACACACACACACACACACACACACACACACACACGACCACCAGGAACTTAGTCTAGCAGCGTGATAATGAAGCGAGACAGGGGCCCTTATGTCAGAAGTGTGCATGCTGCACATTAGGTCCGGTTACATGATGAAGTGGAGGCCCCCCCCCCTCCACACACACACACACACACACACACACTAGAGGGCCCTTCGAGGGGATGAGGTGGGGGAGGAGTAGTCTAATGATCTGTTAATAACATGACACGTGCAATGGCCTGCGCTCAATAGGACACACACACACGCACATGTTCATCTGGTCCCATCTGGAGAGGACCCCCACACAACCACACACACACAAGCGTGGACACACACACGCGCGCACACACACACACACACACACACACACACACACACACACACACACACACACACACACACAAGCGCCATACTCCCATGCTTAAACACAGCAATACAGACGGTGTACGTACTGCATGCACGCACAGGCCTTTACGATAAGTATTCGTATTAATCAAGATTATGGGACCCCGGCTTACCCACACACACACACACACACACACTAACACACACACACACAAACGTGGGGTCCGCCGTCATGGGTGCCACGTAGCCAATGTCACAGCCTTTCACCCACAATGCATCATAATCACGTTAATGAAACGACCAGTTGCAATGCTGTCCTCGATGGATCTAAAGTGGGGCCCCGGGGGTAATGGCCCCCACTAGGCCCGACGTTCACAGTGTGGGAGGGCTAAAGGTTGATCGTTGGCCGACTGGGAGCAACGTGGACCCCCCCCCCCCCCCCCTGTGACAACATGATGTCATGTGTCACCATCAACCGCATACAATTCCCTACCGGTGTCATGAGTTGAACACCCGTCCACCAACACACACACACGCACGCAAGCACCCACACACACACACACGCACAAACACACCGAGAAAGACACACACACACACACGCGCACACACCAAGAAGCATGCATTAGGTTTCCGAGGTCCATAACACACTATCTCCGGAGGGGTTCGCCTTTTGCTCGCTGGCGAAGACACACATTAGCGGCAGTATCTGTTTCACTGCACACTCTCGGCTAACGTGCACTCTGGACCAAGCCCAGCAAGGCCATCGATCTATTCGTTAAAAAAAGAAAGAAAGAAAAGCGAAACGAAAACGAAATAAATAAATAAAAAACCCTCTTAGCTCTCCCGCCTCACTCAGCGATGACCTCATCCGTTCATGTTTGCAACCTGCTCCATGTAAAACGTGTCGCGCTATAACCTATCCCCCCCATTCCCCCTGCCCCCCCCCCCCCCCCCTCCTCCTCCTCCACTATCAAGGGAGCGCGACATTGAACCAGTTAGCGTTAGAATACGGTCCTCGCGTTAACAACAGGACCCAACGACGGGGGAAGGCAGAAGGAACACACCAGGAAATGGATACCGCTTTAAAAAAAAAAAAAACACCCCCACCTTAACCACACCTGTCGCTCCACACACACACACACACACACACACACACACACACACACACACACACACCATCCAAACCATTATCCCCGTTTATCCCCGTTTCCTTAACCATTTAAAACATTGAAAGGCCTGCCTGCCTCCCTCCCACATCCCCCTCCCACCACCACCCCCACCACCCCTTCACCTCTCCTCCCAGCGAGGGGGACAAATCCATCTCACTCAATGGAGGTGTGCGAGAGAGCCACTGAATTAAACATCCCCACACCGAAAAAAGAGCTCCCCTCTGGGAGGAGGAGGCCGGGGTGGGCGGCGTGCGCTGCACATAATGCGGCGAGCGTCTTTTTTTTTGGGGTTGGCCGGTCTCTGGATATTTACCTCCACGATCTGCGATTCATCATGCTGAGGTCAGCGACCCCGGCTGGCGGTTATTGGCCGATCG